>NC_136276.1:32002081-32170735 GCF_964198595.1 Lampetra fluviatilis | reverse complement strand
AAATGCATTGCATTAACTACAAATTGTCCAGGAGAGGGCAGTAGAGTAATGAATTCTTGAAACTATGTGTGCAGGACATTGAAGGTTATCAGCACATGTGCACCAAAGTACTCCCACGTGGACGCTCATTCAATGAGACTTTCCAAACATCTCAATGTAGCAGGATCATCCTGATAAAAAGGGTCATGAGACTTAAATGAGACTTTCCTGGTTAAAAGAGCATTCATATTATTACTATGACCATAATAAATAATTGTGCAAAACCCTCATGTTATCAAGACATTAGCTACATGTCCTCACGTGGGATAAAAAAATAAATCCAAAGTGGTTTCGCGATTGAAACCCTCATCTCTGGTTTATGGTCCTGGGCCAGTGGTGGAAATTTCACATTTCTATGGCGAGTAAATGCAGGACCCTCAAGAAAAACAGCTGTGAGACACAGCGCATCTTTCCTGGATAGTGCATGGATAAACCCTTTTGTATCCCCAAGGAAAGCCTTACTAAGACTCATTGCTTTTATTCAGGTGGGCACTACATTGGGATGTTTGCCCAGTGATGTTTTTTTTTTAAGATTGTGGGAAGACACCATTGTCTGCATGCATGTCTTGGACATCTCGGAGCCCAGTGAATTAGGAAATTTGCCTAAATGTATAAAGTCATCTTTTACACTGTGATATAATTCAGAGTAATAAACGACATTACACGTCGTAAATTTACATTGCAATGGGCAAACACGTAAAGAACGTCACTCAAAATAAAAATAACTGCGTTTACCACAAGTGATGAAGACTTGAAAACCAATTTCCTTAGAACTGATTTTTGTGTTCAGTTTGTTGTCCTTCCCCCCGCACCTCCAATTCGCATGGTTGTATACGCACGGTGCGAAAGAAGTTCAACATACATACAAGATACGTACAAGACTTGAATTTAACTCTTGGAGGGGGCACCGACTCCTCTGCCCTCCCCTTATAATCCTTGCCCCCTCTGCTGCTGCTGCTGCTGCCCTTGTCTCACCCCACAGATTGGAATCCCCGGGGAGCAGGGCCCACGCGGACCCAATGGCCTTCGGGGTGTCCCAGGCCTGGACGGGCCGCCGGGCCCTCCCGGTCCCCGCGGCCTGCAGGGAGACCGTGGAGTGACGGGCCTGCCGGGACGACAAGGAGATGCTGTGAGTGCCTCGGGGGCCAGCCTTGCCCTCGTCTTCAGCCTCGTCGTTATCTGTGTTCACCAATGGTTCTCGGTTGAGTTTAGTTTTGCTGATTTCATCCACAGTGGCTCATAGTCTGGCGGCAAACAACAATGGACAAAATTAAAAATATATGTCACGTGTGTAGAAAAAGTGAACAAAACTCAGGATTATTCTAAATGGTATGTCATTTTTTTGTTAGATTTAGTTAGTTTAAACATCCTCCATTATGTCATAAGTGAGCTTGTTCCAATCATTGGCTGTACAATACGTACAATAGTATATTCCTGCCTCACAATGGATAATTTTTAAAGATTTAATAGTCATGGTTGGTCCATTATACTTACGTGAGATGGATGGTGAATGCACCTATCAAGTTCAGTCCAAGCCTACTCTTTGGTATCGAGTCTATGTGTACATTTTAGTTTGGCTGTTGGTTGCAACAATTTGTATCACAAAAGTGATGACGTGATGATAATGATGAGAGTAATGATATGGTGAGTCTGATGATGACAAATATGAATATTACTTCATGTTATGATGGCAAAATTAACCATATATACAATATAATAATTATATAAATGTTTGGGCTACAGGACAGAGTCCAGCTTGTATCCCACACGTCCTAAATCGAGGCCCAGCGACACAAACATCGATGTGTTTGTACCGCACCGATTGATGACCAGAAGTCTACGATGGCTTGTGTCGCTGGCTGTGTTAAGGGCAACTTCGTAAAACTGATGACGCTGAACATTTTATTTCGACTGTGGCAGGGTAAAGAACCAGGAGACCAGCACATCAGGGACGTCTGCATGAGGATACTCCAGGGTGAGACAATCAAGCCAAATAATTTCTGGAAAGCCAATCTTTATTGTATTTTTAACATTCATTTTCTTCTCAGCCTTGTTATAACTGTGCCGTCACCATCATGTCTTGAGATGAAGTATCATTTAGAACCCTCGCAAAACGGAGAAACCCTGTGAAACAGCACCTTCGTGATAGCCTTGTGTTATAAGAATGGCGCCAACTACCAAATTGTTCCCAACTATGAATTCGTCGTCTTTCATATTTTTGGCATTTATCCTGTATATTCTCGAGTTGGCTTGTGTAGATTTTAATTCCTCCGTTCCTTTAACTTTTTGTAGAGCAACTGGCACAGCTGGCCGCCAGCATCCGGAGACCGGAGGCGGGTGGCATGGGCCCTCCTGGCCGCCCGGGGCCCCCCGGTCCTTCCGGCTCTCCGGGCTCAAGCGGCCTTCCTGGGCAGCCTGGCACGCGTGGCCTTCCTGGTCTGAAGGGCCCCCCCGGCGTCATCGGCAACACTGGGCCCAAGGGTACGCACTTGCCTCGGTTGTCTGCCACCCGGCTGAAGCTTCATTAGTCAGAATAATTGTTAAAAACTTTAAAACCACATCCACGTATTCCATCGAAGCGCTCCGATGCCACCACTGCATTCATATTGACATAAACCAGTGGTAATCTCGCTGCAGCGTTATGATAGAGTGCCAGACAGTAATAACACATTGTGTTTTTCATTTACAAAGCATCAAACTCGGTGGTATGCACAACCATTTCACGAGGGGAGAATGATGTGTATTATTATTGTGTTGACTGGATGACTGGTGTTATTACGATGTTATTACAATGCAACTGACAAAACTGGGACTTTTAATGTCCCCGCAAGACTTGATTTATTTTAAAAGAACCAGGAAGACAGATGTCCGAGGAGAGCTACCTCATAGAGAGGGATGATCCTGGGAAAACCCAGGACACAGTTGGCAACCCTACCCCATTGCTAATGTCTCGACTGTGCGTGGATTCCTTCACAGGCGACCAAGGAGACAAAGGAGACAAGGGGGAGACAGGACGTGGACCTCGAGGAATGCAGGGACCACCAGGGCCTCAAGGTGAGGCACCACTCCCTGCTCCTGATGGATTGAGGGTTCTGAACTTCTCAGTAATGAATCGGGAGAAATGAATGACTCCGTTTTTGTTGTTATATTATCAGAAACATTTCCCACTCTTTTCTCGCATTACTCCCCCTTTGAATTTTCCTCCAATTGACTATTTTCCCAAGTTCTGATAACCTTGCTCATTTGAAGCAGTGCGCTAGGTCTTATCTGCTGTCCTCTCATTAGTGATGATGGTGGCTTTGGCTTTGGAACTCCCTCGCATCGTCTCACATCTCAAGTGCCTATAACCTCGTACATTCAAGAAACAGGCTCGATATTGTCTACCTGTCCTCCCATTAGTTACCTCTGCTGACGGCCGGTGGTGATGGTCCTGAGGACATGGTGGTGCGGCAATGAATTTAAGAATTGTGTTCGTGGCTTTTAAATTGGATATTTTTTTTAATGGATACCAATTTTTTTATTTTATACTTTACAACATTATTGTGTTGGATGTAATGATGCATTGAAAGGCAGATTTATGCGAGAAAGGTGCCATAGTTTAATAAAAAAAAAATTTATTGACTTAACTCGCTGACCACTTGGCAATACTGGACTTTGGGCCTGTGGTCAGCAAACGTGATTCTTTTTTTAAAGGTCCATTTGTTCAGAATGAAAGGTCATAGTCGGCTCCTCCGGTCCATGGACCCCGGTGCAGTTGGTAAATCGGCATTGACCACTTTCCGCGTGCCCAGGGGAGCCGGGACGGCCTGGATACGGCAAGGACGGGCGCGACGGGGAGCGAGGCCCTCCAGGACAGCCGGGGGAGGTTGGGCGGCCAGGGTCCCCGGGCCCCTTTGGGCCACCCGGATTCTGCGATCCAGTTTCCTGCATCGGGCCGGCCGCCTACCAGGGCGTCGCGTCGGACACGAAAGGACCGTGAAGACGGCAAGTGGCGTAACCACCATCATCAACGCAACAACCACCGCCGCCGCCGCCATCATCATCTTCTCTCCTTTCCGAAAAAGGGCCACTCGGCCGACATCAGTGGTGGCCCCGTTACCGATGGATGTGTGCGTCGTTGTCCTCGTCGCCATCATCGTTGACAAAAAAAAATTACGTGCAAATAAAATGAAGGATAAGACCCTTGATTGTTGTTAAAGCAAAAACAAAGTTGGTATTGTTGTTTCAATACCGTCGGCAGATGGTGTTAGTTGTTGAATAATGTGCACATTTGTAATGTGACAATTTTGATTTTTTTTCCCCTTCTGTTCGGCAATGCTTTATCAGCCTGTGTGATGTCTGTCAACTTTGACGTGCTTTTATTGTTATGGTATTATGATCCCATTTAAATGATTTTATTTGGGTTCGCCCACTATCCCATTCTTGTTTCATACTTCATTGCCTCGTATGCACATATGTACACCTTGACAACTAACGCCGTCTCCTTGACAATGGTTTTTTAAAGTATTTTTTTTGTAATTGATTAAAGTGTACCAGTCTTCTGATTATGACCTGAGTGGTGAAATCGTAATTATGCATTATCTACTATACTTGATAACGGTTTTTTTTCCCCCCCCAAAAAGTTAAGAGGTGCTACATTTTACGGTGCGGCTGAAGTACGTGAACACTTAGCCAGACTTTTTTTTTGTTCTCCGAGAACTGTCCTCGAAACTTGCATCCTTAACCTCTTCAGTCGTTGAGAAAGTACTATCAGGAGTGCTGCATGGTCTGTTATTTAGCTGCCTGGACATTTTTGGAAGTTGTACCACACAAGTCCTGAATTTGCCACTCAGATTGCCACTGCACCCCCCCCACCCACTTCTCTCTTCCTGCAACCAAACCGAAAATCTCCCCAGCGAAACCACAACACCACACTCATGGCCAAGCCAAGCTACTGTGTGGGCATTAAGCCCGCGTGTCCACACTCTGGAGATCTGAATTGTATACACGAGCCAAAAGCAATATATACTCGTCATGGCCCACCCACACTTGAAAAACGTGCACACGCATCGCAAACGCACGCGCGCACACAAGCATTCCTTTTGAACTTGGTGCTTTGAAACGAAAATAATCACAGCAAGTGTGTTTCGGTAACTGAAGATGTAAATTAAGAAAAAAATAAAAACTACATTTTTCCATTCATTTGCCTAGAAGTGTACATATAAATATCACGTGCAGTCTTCGGGAAGTTTTGTTGTTGTGCTTTTATGTATTTTGGTTTACGCAAAAACAAAAGGCATGGTTCAGAGTTTACCGATAAAACATTGAGAGCAACATTTGATGTGAAGTCAAGTTGCACTTGACGTTTGTACTCTAGGGGCGACGTTCAATAAAACATGGCTGAGTACACAACTGAGAGCTGACATCGGCATTTCAACCACAAACGCGTTCAAAACACACACACACACACACAGGCCTGACATTGCATTTGTTGAATCGTGTCTTGAGTATTGATCACAAAGCCTTCAAGTATTGTCGAGGACCATGACCGTCACTGGGTTTCCATTTAGAAGTCAGGAGAAAGGACGAAACCAGTGAAGTCCAGCGTGGAAATGGAGTGACAAGATGAGCTCGTGTGCAGATGCTCGATGGATTGTTCCATCGCGTGACCGTGACGGCTATGACTTTGGGAGGCCTTCATCCAGCAGTGGCTAGATCACGGATGATGACCAATCACAAATGTCTACTTGGAAACCAAATTGTATATGTCCTGGTCTTGAGTGAGATACATTGTTTGATGGAGATTTTATAATTATTGTTATTGTTATTGTGCTTGCTTACTCAGGAAAGCCTCAATGAGTCTCGGGACTCATTTTCTGGAGGGTCCTGCAAAAAATGATTAAGAAATAATTTAAATCGGTGAAATACATTTTCCAAAAATCTTCCGATATTAAAATGAAAATGACTCCAGAAAAGTTACTCGGAAACCCAGCGATTTATTTACACTTCAGAACAAACTCGTGTACCTGTGCGTCTCAATCTTTCGGTCTCAATTTAAATTGACGCTGAAGAAAATACATGTTAGTAAACACATGTACTGGTAATGTTTTGCACGCAAAAATGCCCAGTCAAGAATATACACTCCCCATCAACAGTGAAGCAAGTCGTCACCCTCCATGGACTGTGACGCTAAACCTGCTGGAAATGTTAAAGCCCACTACAGGTTACTTAGTAAAGTTATAAACCCTTCTTAATAAGGCGTGTCTTTCACTCAAGAGTTATATTCTGCCATCAAATACACTCAGATGTTAAACTCAGTTGAACACGATAGCTTTCGCGACCAATATCATCCATAATAGAGTTTTTTTGGGTTGGATCGTGATCTAACCCAAAAAAATCTCTATTATAGATGTTAAATCTTGACTTAAAGCTTTCGTGACTGCAGGAATTCATATTCTTGGGTCTTTGGGTAAAGTCACTTAGATAGGTTCAAAGAAAATGATCAAAAATAACAGAAAACGACGACGTTTTGATCGCAACGCAAGCGGTCGTCTTCAGGAAGACGACAATTCTTGAGTCTTTCGCAAGCAGTCTTCAGGAAAACGACCGCTTGCGAAAGAACCAAGAATATAGATGTTAAACTTCTAACTTGGTTTCAGCTTAGAGTGAGTCTCGGGCTTGTGAGTAGAGTAGTGGTTCGGCTTGTTAGGGGGTCTCAGGTTTGAGCTAAAGTTCGGCTTCAAGTAATGATTCGAGTTGAGGTTAGCCATAGAATTCGGGTCGTGATTACGGTTATGCTTTGGATCATGGTTGGAGTTCACTTCAACTTTGGAGGCCTGCTTAAGTTTTGAGCTCGGGTCAAGTCCCAGACTCCGCTGACGCTTCAAGTCGAGGTTCGCCCCCGGGCCGGCAGTCCCCACGACCTCAGTCGAGTCCCTCAGCGCAAAGTATCGTCCAATGGCCTCCACACCACGGCGACAGACGTCCAGAGGAGGCTCCACCATGGGATTGCCGTCCACGTCGGCGCCGCTCGAACCCCACCGCAGGCCGCGCATCTCCCCAAATCCCCTGGGCAGGCTGCGCAGGCGGTTGCTGCCCAACCACAGGGTCCTCAGCGTGGTGAGAGAGCACAGCTCATCCGGCAGCTCCCGAATCGAGTTGTAGAGCAGCAACAGAGTCTCCAGCTTGGCCATGGAGCCGATGGCGCTCGGCAGGCGCTCGATGCAGTTGTCGCTTGCGTCGAGAAAGCGGAGGGCCTTGAGCTGGCACAGTTCGGCGGGCAGCACCGGGCCCAGCTTATTGTTGGCCAGGTGCACGCTCCTCAGCTTCCGCAGGCCGCCCAGACCCCGCGGGAGGGCGGCGAGCGCGTTGTTGCTGAGGCTCACGCGCTCCAGGTTGGCCAGCAGCGACACCTCGGAGGGCAGCTCCTTGAGCTCGTTGGTGTCGAGGCAGAGGACGCGCAGGTTGCGCAAGCGGCACACGTCGGCGGGCAGCGAGCGCAGCGTGTAGTGGATGCAGCTCTCCCGCTCGGGGCTCAGGTCCAGCACCTCCAGCTCGGAGAGAGAAAAGAGCTCCGCGGGGAGCGACAGCAGCTCTCGGCCCGACAGCTTGAGGCGCTTGCCTTCGAACAGCGGGTGCTTGTCCATGCGCAGACGCAAGCGTCGTTCCGCCGCAGTCGCGTCACGTGCGTTGGAGTGGCCCTGACTTTGACCTTGACTGCGGTGACCCTGACCGTGTTCGTGACCTTGATCGTGACCCGGATCCTGCCCGGGCTGACCCGGCCACTTGCTCATGGTGAGGTAGTAGCAGCGGCTTTTGCTCAGCTATTTTATATTGATACTGAATCAAACCGCCTCATTTAATCGGAGCCGTTTTGGTACTACTTTATCTGGTAGTGGATTGATCATTGTTGATGATGATTAATGATTGATTAACATTTGTACTAATGTGTTGAACGATTGAATGAGATGCAAATTTTTCTATTGTATGTAAGAATAATACTGTACCCTGTATTTATCCAAGAAAGCCTTGCCAAGTCTCAAGACAACTAATGAGGAGAATCTTTGAAATTCATGTTTTTGCTTTTTGCATGAATCTCAATTAAATACCGTGGCTCAAATACCAAAATCCGGTGTCAAAATGTTCAAGACAGAAACACGTTGAACAACTTTAATACAGCGCAGTGGTAATGAACAGAATGTTGTTCAACTAGTAAATTATCTCACAGAGCCTCAAGACTCCTTCGCAGGAGGATGCTGTATTGGGACGTTTGGTCAATTCCATCGACGATTAATTTGCATAAACAAAACTAAATAATGCGACTGTGGCATGCATTCCGATATACATGTTTAATATATTGACACTAAAATTAATTCTGAGTCCAGAATCATTGCTGGTCACTCGGCGAAAGTTTAAGTCTGTAGTGCTATGGATTATTTTTAATACAGATTATTACACGAAACTGGTGTGATGTTATAATACAGTTCAATATGCTAAGTGGTGTGATGTTACAATATAGTTAATTACAACTGATGTGATGTTAAAATAGAGTATGAATACACCAACTGCTCCGATGTTAGTCAGAGTTACATATGCTAACTAGTATGCATTGTATGATCCGAACTAATATTCTCAGTGGTATGATATGATGATATAATACGCTAACCGATAAGACATTTTGTTTAGTTAGATCGCGTAAATATAAATGTGTCGTTAAACCCGCCACCACCCGACACAACCAATGAGTAAGGTTGGTCACGTAAACAAAACATGCCAATTCGTCACTAGCACAGCACACCGATGCGTTGGAGAGTAAACCCACAACACTTACAATTCGAGTACGACGTTTCGCCGGTAATTACAACAAACACCATCAGGCGACAGCTAAACCAGTATCCATTGTACAATAGCGACCTCTAATCTAAGTGCCGCATGGTTGTATAAGATCACAATGTACCTTGTCCCGGGAAGAGTTGCCTGCCTCGCTTGAGGTTGGTGTTGCAAGCCGACTGACGACGTCTCCATGGCAACGTAAACACACCAAGACGGACGCCGTGGCGATGACGATCACGGTGGGGGTGCTGGTGGTGGTGGTGCTGGTGGTGCTGGTGGTGGTGGTGATGCTGGTGGTGGCGATCCCAGTGGTGGTGGTGCTGGTGGTGATGCTGGTGGTGGTGCTGGTGGTGGTGCTGGTGGTGGTGATGCTGGTGGTGGTGATGCTGGTGGTGGTGCTGGTGGTGCTGGTGGTGCTGGTGGTGATGCTGGTGGTGGTGCTGGTGGTGGTGATGCTGGTGGTGGTGCTGCTGGTGGTGCTGGTGGTGATGCTAGTGCGGTGCTGGTGGTGGTGATGCTGGTGGTGCTGGTGGTGATGCTGGTGGTGGTGCTAGTGGGGTGCTGGTGGTGGTGATGCTGGTGGTGGTGCTGGTGGTGCTCGTGGTGGTGCTGGTGGTGATGCTAGTGGTGATGCTGGTGCTGGTGATGGTGGTGCTGGTGATGCTGGTGGTGGTGGTGGTGGTGCTGGTGGTGCTCGTGGTGGTGCTGGTGGTGGTCGTGATGCTGGTGGTGGTGCTGGTGGTGGTCGTGATGCTGGTGGTGGTGATGCTGGTGGTGGTGGTGCTGGTGGTGGTCGTGATGCTGGTGCTGGTCGTGATGCTGGTGGTGGTGGTGCTGGTGGTGGTCGTGATGCTGGTGGTGGTGGTGCTGGTGGTGGTCGTGATGCTGGTGCTGGTCGTGATGCTGGTGGTGGTGGTGCTGGTGGTGGTCGTGATGCTGGTGGTGGTGGTGCTGGTGGTGGTCGTGATGCTGGTGGTGGTGGTGCTGGTGGTGGTCGTGATGCTGGTGCTGGTCGTGATGCTGGTGGTGGTGGTGCTGGTGGTGGTCGTGATGCTGGTGGTGGTGGTGCTGGTGGTGGTCGTGATGCTGGTGCTGGTCGTGATGCTGGTGGTGGTGGTGCTGGTGGTGGTCGTGATGCTGGTGGTGGTGGTGCTGGTGGTGCTGGTGGTGGTCGTGATGCTGGTGCTGGTCGTGATGCTGGTGGTGGTGGTGCTGGTGGTGGTCGTGATGCTGGTGGTGGTGGTGCTGGTGGTGGTCGTGATGCTGGTGCTGGTCGTGATGCTGGTGGTGGTGGTGCTGGTGGTGGTCGTGATGCTGGTGGTGGTGGTGCTGGTGGTGCTGGTGGTGGTCGTGATGCTGGTGCTGGTCGTGATGCTGGTGGTGGTGGTGCTGGTGGTGGTCGTGATGCTGGTGGTGGTGGTGCTGGTGGTGGTGGTGATGCTGGTGGTGGTGGTGCTGGTGGTGGTCGTGATGCTGGTGGTGGTGGTGCTGGTGGTGGTGCTGGTGGTGCTGGTGGTGCTGATGAGCGCCCATGAAGACCAGAACGGTAGCGCTACGCTGCGCTACGAACCTGGTCGTTCAAGCAAATGTCATCTCTCACAATTGCTGAGGAACCACACATACAAGCTGGAAAAGCAGGAGCCAGGCAGGGATTCGGTGCCAACAATTGCCCAAGCTCTGCGATCCTCTCTATATATTAAGATGAATTCAGCTAATTAATGAGTTTATACTTGGTCGAATAACCCCTACGAGCCGCACGGCCTGGATAATATAGGCCCTCGTCCAATAATGGATTTACAAAAGAGGCAGCATGTTGGATTCCAAGTTTGAAATGACGTATCGGCGGTTTTGGAGTGGTTTATATTTGGGACAACACGCGCTGTGAAATTTCAGCAAAGTCAAGAAGTCACTCAGGCTGGACCGCACGCTTCATTACTTCGTATACTTTATTATTTAGTATTTCTCGCTAAATAAAATACATTTAGGAACATGAAAGTATACAGAACGTATCAAAACAATTCTAAATCATTCAAAATCACGATGGACGGCAACATACAATTATCACGTACCTCGTCTTCAAATAACAAAAAAGAAAATAGACATTGATCGTGATTCTTCAAAGCACCGTTTTATAACAGCTGATGAAATACAGCATGTCGCATATCCGACCGTGACTGTCTGCCCTGATCAGTTAACTGCCCCACACCCAGAATGGTGTAAATATGTTAGAGAACAGTTCAAATATCCGCCTATACCTCCGTCTCCTCGTAAGGTATATGACGGAATGTAATTAATTAAGAAAGATGTGTTGTCTATACGCAGGCGATATGGGCACAGCAGGTCTATCATGATAAACACTTCTGCAAGACACAATGCATTGTTACGATTTCCATCACTTCCATTCAAGAATGATTTTTTTCTTTTACAAGTTGGTAGCAACAGAAGCCACGTGAACCTATTCACACAGAAGGGACAGTATATGAAAGGACAATCTTCGATTCTTACGTGCGTGATTCGACGCATGGATGGTGAGAGTAAGAATCGATCTCATTCTATGGATTCATGAATCATGACACCCCTGATGATGTAATATAATCTGCTCGTTATCAATTGTAAAACACCAGATGGTCGGGTCCATTAAAGGTCAAAATTAATAACTTGAGAGAAAAAAACATTTTCATATTAAATGTTAATTGAGCTTTAAGTAATGCTCCATGATTAATTACACTTTTTATTCATTCATGAGAATTAGTGTGGTTATATAACTGGCGATATAATTGCGTTTGTTTTTTTATTCTCACAAGTTTAATTGTGCGGTCATATGTGTTGGAAAGCCAATGGGCTCGATTCACATTGTTGGCGAACAGTGGCCACGTTTCCACCTTCACAAAATGGGGCAAATCGTTTTGTCAGGATTAGAGTCTGGCCATAAAAATACACAACTTCAACCAGATATTAACCCACCATCGTGAGTTGGTCAGTCTTCAGCAACTGTCTGTCATGTGAGAACGATCGAAACATATCACGGTTGTGATTTCAATTTTGTTCAAATGGCACAATTTTCCAAAAAATATATAACAAGAAAAGGGGCATGCACCAGCTGCGCTCATGTATTAAATTATATTTCATATGTGAATTCTCAAATGGCCAAAACAAACTACATATACTGATTTGCACAAGTTTTGGCAATGGAATAAAAAAAAGTAAAACCAAAGTTGGGCCATATGTGAATTGAGCTCTTAAAATATAATTTGTGATACTATTTCTAAAAACCTTGTCTTTTATAAAGGACATAATCAGACGGATCGTGACTCATGGTTCAACCAATGAATAATTTAATAAATAATCACCTTTATTTAGAACTGGGTAAAGTTAAAACCCATGGATGATGTGTAATTGCTTCATCTTAATTTTTCTAGTCACAAAAATACTTAAAAAATATTGAGCATACAAATTAAAACAACAGGAACGAATGGTTGCGTTTTTAAACCATAATGCCAAATACATTATAGTGTTGGAAAATATCAATTCTTAACAAGCATGTGCTGCCATGCATACAGGCGTGGTAGAAACATCTTAACGTTTTTAACTCAGTTAAATTGATTGCCAGTAAAACATTCCACTATCAAACCTTAACCAGCAGAGTATACCAACCCACATTCTAGATGACGATACACACCGAGAGATTTCAAGGAATCATGAAAATAAAGGAATGTATAAAAACAACAACAGTAAGATCAACATGCTGAATGAAACTACCAAATAGTTAATGTGCTCAGAGTGAAATGCAATCTGAAACTGCTCCAAATATATGCTTTTTAAAGTTATAGGACGATCATGTGTGTGTGTGTGTGTGTTAGGGATGTTCCAGATTGTTGTAATTAAGCGAAAACAATTCGAACATCTGGCCTAGACACAACATTTTAGATTATCTGAATTTTTGTTGGTTTTGGATCGATAAATTAAAGAAACATGGCACCACGGGAAATGATGGCACAGGAAATGACCTTACTTTCCTGCTTCTGCCAAAAGTGGCGTTGGGATGATGTCACTTCTGTTAGCACGAAGACCTGTTACATTATTACATGTAAATCATCTGAAAATACCTGTTTCCAAATCATCTGAAATCGGCCTTAAAATTCAAAAATGTGGAATCGAAATGAAAAAAATTCAAATCCAAAACCCATCCCAAGTGTGCGGTGCCTGTGATTAGAGGTACGGTTATGCTGTATACGCATTGACGTGCATCAGGACTATGGAGATACAGGTGGGCAAGCAACGGTGGTGCTGACTACCCCAACTCCTTGTGTGCTGCAGCAGCTGCAGCCTTATGTATGGCTATGTGGGAAATTGTTTGTACGTGTGTGTGTATGTGCAGTCTATTTGTGTTCGTAGCACCACATCAAATAAAATCACTTCCAACAACACATGTTCATAAATACAGAACAACAAACACTGTAAAAACATACAGTGCACAGTTACACTCACCAATTGCCTTCATGTGAATCTTATCACAAAAAAGTACCCTGTGTAACTCTTTAAAATGTATACAAATAAAGAAATCCAACCAGAAAGTAATATCAACACATCAAAAAATAAAGAAAGGTAATTCAAATACCATTTTAAGAGATTGGATCTCACAAATATCTCACCCCACTAATGTTCGATATATACACACACACACCGCAAGAGAGGCGGTACAGTATCATGTTATATAAGGCTATCTGACAAAGGCCAAGACAATTGCACAACCAGAATAACACGCACTTTTGCCGCAGGCAATTGGTCAATAGCGCTTATTTACATATAACAAGAATACAAAAATACTTTAAATGTAGTGAAAAATATTATTTAACTGGTACTCATTGCACTGTGGCCTTTCAGCAGTGTGTCCCGAAGGTGACTGAGGGTAGGGTTCACTTCATCACAAGAGAGTGGGAGAGTAGAGATGTAATTCTAAAAATCACCTATATTGTGATACAATCAAACAAGATGATGGTGCAGCAATACAATTATTTTCTCACACTACTGCCGGCCTGGCCACACTTTGTGCCACCACACGCGATCTGCTGCTCATGTAGACTGGTGTTTCCATTTCAACTATCATGCCAGCCACGCCAGGAGACCAATAGAATTGGTGACATCTACTAGATTGCAGTTCCAGTACGTCTATTACACCTCAGGAGCATCCCTAAAATGTCACACAAAAAATTTGAGCTGCGATCATCATCTCCCTATTGGTCCGAATTCAGTTGTAGTTGTACCGATATATTAAGAGATTAAAAGATGTTCTCCCTAAAAACCAAAGAGATCGAGGACGAGCAACATGCCACCAAAAATCAGCAAAACTAAATCTGCTTTCCAAGATGCAAGCTTCATGGCAAACTTACAATATATATTGAAAACTCATCCCAATACTATCGATGTACGAGTCATCTGTTTATTTATTTTAAACTGGAATACCCAAAGTAGTAAGGATATGTACACAACTGCACCCATGGGCGCCGGAGGGGCCCAGGTTCTGGGCTATGAAGAGAGGGGTGGGAAATTTGACAGAGGGTCCAACTTCCTTGCTTGCACCAGGGCTGATGGGAATCACTCACGACTTACTCTCTCACCAAAGGTGCTACTTTCTCAACAGATGCCACCTCCCGCACTGACCTCACACTGATGACTGCAGGTGGATTTGAGTCTACCAATGTTACCTAATGCTTAAGTCACATATCCGTGCGGTCTGCTTTATCTGGGTTTCGAAGGTGAGCGGTGGTGCAGTTGTTGCGCGCATAGCACTACGAACCTGGCAACCCGAGCTCTGTTTCCAGCCATGACTCACATCGCTGGCGAGTGACCCACCACGCGAACACGCACTGACCGGCATGGTGAAGTATGGTTAAATAATTCCCACAACCGTCACAGCAAGGGAAGGCCTTCGTCAAGGAGTGGAGACAAAGGTTAACAATTTATGATTATTTCATGTGTTTTGGAAGGAAGTCTTCTCACGTAGCATATTTTGTCAGAAAAATGTACGATTGTTAATCAACAAATGACAATAAAAACAACCCCATAGCTAAAAAACTGTTTTAAAAAATATATACATCATAAACAATGACTACAAACACCTTTAAATCGAAGATTGTGGTGACTCACTCTACTGAAAATATTAAATTACTATGCTGGCCAGAAAATGTGATCTATTTATCAGAAACACAAAAAAAATTGATGTAACAATAAAGAAAACAATGAACTCACAGCCTTTGTATTGCCAGGTACGGTCTCTTTTCCAATCAATTTCACGCTTACGGAGATAATTCCAGCCAATTAGAGATGTATTATCGTGCCTGGATGCCCCCAGTGCAATTGCACTGTCTGCACACCCGATAGCATTTAAGCATTTTAGCAGTGAGTCTCCAAGAATGTGAACACTGATGCATTGGCAAATAACACCTTGATATATAGAGAACTGCAGAAGTTTGCAGGGGTGGAGGGGATTTGGTGCCAGGTGCACTGACTGTCTGCAGCCTTCCCCGCTTGTCAGCGGTTCTTCCTCGCGCCTCTCAAGTCGTTCCCTTCGAAAGCGAGCGATTACTGTGCGGCAGCGGAGCATTACGAGGTTGAGATTGAGGGAGATTTCCTTACGATTGCTTCGTCTCACGCGGTGATGCCAGTAGCAACAACGACCAGAATCAAATTGGAAAAGAGACAACAGAAAATGCCCCCCCCCCCCCATTGGATTTGAGGAATGTGCCATCACATCCAAATCGACATACTGCTAGAAACAAACAGCCCAAAACTGGTGCATTGGATGGGGTGGCACTTTGGTTAACTTCGAGAAATATGATCTTCTTTGCTGACACGACACACACACGCACGCGCGCGCAGAAAAGAAGAACACGAAATTAGGTTATTAAAAAAAACAGTAAATAAAGAAGAGTGGCCGGAAAAAAATAATCCCGACCGGCAGGATTTGAGGTACTTTAAGGATCGCACTTAAACTTTACCGGACGACTGCACCGCAAATCGCGAGCGCAATGACAACAATAAAAAATATATATAAACTGGAAACCATTTCTAGTTTTCCGTGATTTGAAACGCGATGGTTAAACAGTACCGCAATATTCAAATATCCCGTGACGCTGGAGGTGTAATTGTACACCCCGCCCAAAAAAATATAACTAAGATAACCAAGAGATTCAACAGTAGATCAGCGTAGGTATTTTTTTTGTACGCAGAAAATAAACCTTAGTGCACGGAGTTTGACGATAACCACTCGTGTGAAAAATAACGTTTTTTTCTTTCAAAAGCGCAACTAAAGCTATTTATTTATCAAAATGTAGTTAATTAAAACTGGCCTCGATAATGCGCTTTAACATTTGAAAAGGTTTAGATAAAAATGATGGCACTAAACTATTTAATTGATTTAATTTGTGTTTTACGCTAAAAAGGGAAACGTTTTGTTTAGAACAAAAGTAATTTGATGGTTGTCCTTGGGAGAAAAAACTACAACTGGATAACCCACATATTCGTTTAAAAGGACAATCCTTGCTTGCTTGCTTCATTTGATCACTTTAACAATCCACTTGATACAGTTATTATCGTATCATCGCCCCACAGATGACCGCACAACGAACTTATCAATTCATTGTTTTCATCCACTTAATCCACCTTTAATTTGAACAAGAGTCCGACTTTCTAGACAAAAAAGATTGCGTGGGTTATCACGTTTTTTTGTTTCTCTTACACCCCCCCCCAACCCCCTTTCATTTGCGCGGTCGCCTCGTGTTGGCGAAGCCACGTGCGAGCATCCTGCTGCATCTTGCGCGTCCGTGCTGACAAGGAGGTCCCAACGAGGGGTTTGGAGAGGTTCAACGCAAGGGTTTTTCCCCCCATGGCATCCTGCGAGGAGTAGCCACTAGACCTAGTGGTAACGACAAAGACAATGGCATCACTGGGCAACTGGGGACTACAGGAGCCTTTGAAATTGAAATCGGGTTGCCCCCCCCCCCACCTTCACTTGCATGGGCCAGTGAGGGTGAAATTAATTTAAGCAATAAACGTACAAGGTGTACATATCGGTATTACCATCCATCGTGAAGGAATTATAATACGACAGCAGTTTGAGCGAAGTTGAAAAAACCACTAAGATAAAGCCAAAGATACTCCATATAATTTTGATTTGAAGCATTCGTGACTGCAGGAATCCATACTCTTTGGTTCTTTCGGTAAAGTCACATAGGTAGAAAAATCATAGATCACGACGTTTTTTTCTTGCTGTGGTTGTCCCACCTGAAGACGATTGCTTGTGTTGCGATCGAAACGTCGTGATCTATTATTTTTCTACCTACGTGACTTTACCGAAGAACCAAAGAGTATATACTCCATATAGTATTTTAACAGATTGTCGGGGCAAGTGCTCTTCACAAGAACTTTTGAGGCCGGCACGGCGGACGAGTTGATGTTTAAACACCGAACTAGGTACTCATTTAAGGCTGAGTCGACCCTAGCGGAGGTCAGATATTCGTCACCGTTGTTGGACATGAGAGCGGGAATCAATCTCGATAAAACTACACACACACGTATTTGGTGGTGTGAATCGTCGATGTGCCCACCATGGCTTTGGTGACAAACACCACATTGAGTTTTGAGTCCTGGCTGGGTATTTGCCAGCATCTCGGCTCTGATTGTTTCGAACACGTATCTTATGCGCTGCTGAAGATCATTCAAGATTTCCGGTGTTAAAAATGTGAGGTATGGGAGGAACGGGCCTTCCAACATTTCAACCACGCATTTCGAACTGCCGTCTATGTATAATCACGTAATTATGGCAACATTAATGGACACGCATTATTATCACCTTATTTTATCTATTTTGTCGTTCACTCTGCCTGAAACTCCTCCTCGTCCAAATTTGCCAGTGATACCAATGCACAGTGTGAGTGTACGCCAGGCTGACAATGCTTTACCATGGCCACCAATAACAGGCCATCTCGTACGAACATTAACATGCAATTGTGAATTAACGAAGAGAATGAGATGAAATAAGAGTACGGCAGAATTTGCAACTATGCCACATCTTTCTGTCCTCTTTTTCTTTTTTATATGTAGCCATTGTTTGCAGAAGCGACCTTGCCACAAATGAAAGCTCAACAAAAATGTCGAGGAAAAAACCAGAGGACCCGGAGAGAAATCCACACGACCGCGGGGAGAGAGAGACATGCAAACTCCAAATATGCAGGCATCAGGGTCGGGATCAAACCCACAGCCTCTTGTACACCAGGCGAGGTAGTTAACATCTCGCCACCGTGGCGCCCTGACAAAGTGTTGATGCCCAAAATGTTACGTTATCTTGTACAAACGTACTCTCCAGATTAGAAGGCGCACCTTTACCCCCTGTATTATAAAGCTAAAGTAGTTGGTGCGTCTTATAATCCAGTAGGTGCTGACCACATTTGAATATCTTTATTGACACGGGCACAATTTTGGGGTGCGTCTTACTTTTTGGAACATCTTGTAAATCAGCAGAATGTGGTATTTTATGATCCATTTTTTGTTTTGCGTGAGGTCAAGCGGTAATTTTACGCCAAAATTCTCGTAATTAACCCTCCAGCACCTGCCAAAATTGTCAGCTTTGCCAATATATTGATCAAATTCTGACCAATAAAGCTCCTCTTCACCGGTGGAATAAGACTGTTCTCAACTGGATTCAACGTCAACGTACGATGGGGAAAAGTACGTCTCGCAATAATATTATCTTCATGGCTGTGTTATCAACGACGTTGGCTGTAAAGCATTCTCAAATCCGCGCCTCTCCGTCACTGCGAACGCTAAATCCCTGCAGTCTTATGCAAAAGCAACAAACGGTCGCCAACTTTTTTGCCCAAACGTAAAGTGTCCTCACGCGGCGATCATTCAGGGCGTGGAGCAGCCACAGCGTGGGATCGTAAACATCCTCCACCGCTAGGCCGCAACGTCAGCGTTGCCACCTGTCCTGGTTTATCCAGGATCGTGCTCTTATTGAGGTAGCTCTCCTGCCAAATCCCATAGTCCTTCCATGACGTTATTTGCGTAATAATATAACAACACACCACCGAAGATAATACAATTACAGGTAGGTCTCCCCTCTCACAGTATTGAGAGATATTATTATTCCCATGATGTGTCCTGTTTTTTTTTGGTACCTAAGAGGTGAAAAGCATTGGAATGGTTTCCACGAGTCTGGCAACCAAGGGGAAGACCTCAGAGCAGATGATGGGAGGGGTGGGATGCTGTTAGGGCAGGTCGTCTCGGATGTCGCGCGCCTACTGTGCAGCAGCCGCGGAATCTGCTCGAGAGAGTAGAAAGGGTTGGCGAGGTTTGGTGGCATCAAAGGCCTTGGCCATGACAACACCTCGATCAGTCATGATCAGAGGGGGCAACCCTTACGTGATTTCGCATCAACCCCCCCCCCCCCTCCCGTGCCCAACATATCCGCGGATCTCGCCTCCTCGTCTCCCGTCAGGGCCTATCCGCGTCTCGCCGGTCGCGGTACGCAAGCAGGGCCGCTTGCTGGCACGTCGTCGGGTCACAGCGGCCGGCCCGGCCTGGAGGCCCCTGCGGCCCTGGCATCCCCGCTATGCCGAACCTGCCTGGAGGCCCTGCGGGGCCTGGGCTGCCATCCTTGGCCTGCCCGGGGCTGCCCGGTGTGCCTGCAGAGAAAGCACGTAATTTTGCAAAATTACATTTCTTTTTTGTGCACACACAATCTGTGCATGTATCGCATGTATGGTGAGCTTAAGAATCGATATTTGCTGAATCAATACATTATTATGCCCCTATAAGGTACACTCTGGTGGTCTCTGTTTGTGTCATTGTTAACATCTATTTGTCAATCAATTGCTGAATGAATACCACCCACGCTCTGTAAGTCGTGAGGATTTTTAAAATCATACTTGAACACGCTGGTCATGGGAACTGGTCTTGAGCCACCCCTCTTCACCAACCCTCACTGACCAGCGTGAAGTAAGGTCAAACAACCCCCCATGACTAACACGGCCAATGGAAGGAGGCCTTCATCCAGCAGCGGATTGA
This sequence comes from Lampetra fluviatilis, assembly GCF_964198595.1. Lineage (NCBI taxonomy): Eukaryota > Metazoa > Chordata > Hyperoartia > Petromyzontiformes > Petromyzontidae > Lampetra > Lampetra fluviatilis. The sequence continues at coordinate 32,150,821 of NC_136276.1, read as the reverse complement.
CAAAGGGAGGTACATTATTCATCATCATCATCATTATTATTATATACATTTTACACAAATTCACAATTGACTCGCTGAGTAAAATCGTGTCTATCGCACCTGGTTGTCCTGGAACTCCGCGTTCCCCTTTGATCGCGATTCCAGGGTCCCCTCGTTGACCCTTGGGGCCCCTATCGCCTGCGATCGCCAGCACACAGCACGTGCCCAGGGGGGGAGGGGGGGGGGGGCGAGAGTGCCGTTTGCAAGTCTCACTTTGGGGAGGGGGTAAAAGTCAAACACTGCGTGCCAACGATGGCATTTCTACCTGGGTTATTTCAATGTTAAGCCAGGATACTTTAATGAACTAATCGTGATATTGTAGAACCTCGATATTGTTATTAAGTCATGATAGAAGTGTTATAACAACATTTTTCCAGCAATTAAATGGCACTGACATATAGTTGTGAAATTTGTCGGAAAATTGTCATTTATTGCTTAATCATTGCATCTGAAATATTAGTACTATCACGACCAAAAAACAATGCTATTTACTTATGAAGGCCTCATGGAATCGTGGGGGAAGGGGTGGGTGGGGTCCTGTATTGGGTTGTTTGGTGCATGTGCTGGCAGCTTCTTCAGATTCTAAAGGAACTCGCAGTGCACTTTTTCAATTCCTCCCAGCACGGGGAGCGAAACGTCGGACATCGTGCCGAACAACACCAGGTGCAGCCCGGAAGCAAACGTCGAAGAGCAGGGCTCGTTGGTAACATCAGCAATGGGAATCATCGGTTCTAGATTTAAAGCTTTCGTGACTGCAAGGATTCATATTCTTAGGGGTTTTTTTCGGTAAAGTCATGTAGGTAAAAAATGTAAATTAATAAAAGTAAAATAAAACAAAATAAAAAATCACGACGTTTCGGAAGCAACAGAAGCCTCCGTCTTCAGATGGAACCGTCACAGCCACGACAGCTGTATCAAGTAAAGCCACGACAACTGTATCAAGTAAATGAGAGATCTCTCATTTGAGAGATCTCTCATTTACTTGATACAGCTGTCGTGGCTGTGACAGTTCCACATGAAGACGGAGGCTTGTGTTGCTTCCGAAACGTCGTGATTTTTTATTTTATTCTATTTTACTTTTATTAATTTACATTTTTTACCTACGTGACTTTACCGAAAAAAAACCTAAGGGAATCATCGGCATTGCGGAGGGACATAGTGCGGACGACACCTACCTTGAGGACCCTGTATGCCGGGAGAGCCCTGGGACCCCATTGATCCCTGTGGACCTGGTTCCCCGAGCATGCCTGGTCGACCGGGCGTGCCATCCCTTCCCGGTGGGCCAGGAGGCCCTGGTCTCCCCGGGGATGTGACGATGGCTGCAGGCGACTGGATGTGTGCCATCACCCTCGTGAGTCGATCTGCAGCAGCAGCGGCAGCATCACGAGCGCACGGTAGAACAGGGACACGTGATTAAACCAGGCGATCAGGTGTAGGGACGCATGACGTCCAACATCAGGTTCAGGATTGGAACGCAGTCAATATGATCGTGAACTATCATCATCGTCAGCTGTAATCTAACGACTGCAAGATGAAGAAGGCCTCTCCAAGCCGTCGCCATTGCTCATGGTCACGTGATAATCCACCTCGTTCGCGCACAAGGAGCTGATCCCATCACGTGAGTTCCTCTCGGATGGGTTGCCTCCTTTGACTGCCACTCCATCGTCAGTCTCGACCACCGGCCGTCATCTCATCTAGCACCGTGTCCTGCCCAAGGCCACTTACTTTTTTAAACATTACAACTCGCTTTTGCAGTATGACGCGTGCGTGTGTTAGCCTTTTGGTTTCTCGGGGTAATTACAAGCATGCACCTCTTCAGGTGCCTTTGCAAAATTTCAATCGGTGCATATTTCTTACAAGGACACTGGCAAAGAAGATGCAACAAAATCTTCAAAGTGCTGATCACAAGAACAGCCCTTTATTTCTCTGTTCAAGCATCACAGTTGCAATGTTTTTGATGGAGGCTCCTGCCCATGAATTCATTGTTAAAGGTTTTTTTTTTTATTCACAAGTTGTGGAGCATAGGCCAGATTTTCACGAAGTAGCCAGAAACAGAGATCGGAGCACACAGTAGGCATGCAATGATTCCCATCCTTCCAGTGATTCGATTAACTACGATGATACGGCGTAGAGATTCGATTCAAGAATAAGCAGCAGAGGTGGGACAAAGTCATTGTTATGCAAGTCCAAGTCGAGTCGCAAGTCATCAAATTCATGACTCGAGTCTGACTCGAGTCCAAGTCACATGACTCGAGTCCACATCTCATAGGTGGGACAAAGTCATTGTTATGCAAGTCCAAGTCGAGTCGCAAGTCATCAAATTCATGACTCGAGTCTGACTCGAGTCCAAGTCACATGACTCGAGTCCACACCTCTGATAAGCAGTAAATAAAAATTCTACGCCACTTCTCTACGAACCTTCTAATATCCTCGTGACCTCTTCTCTTATCAGACGCTTCATCTCGTCAAGGGGAAAAGCGTCGCCCTGGTGAAATATTCAAAATGTAAAACAAGAGAGACAGTGAGTACATTCATGTAACGATGGCCTTGGCCATGCAATGATCATATTGGAGGAATAGTACAATGCTGGTTATCCGACCATCACACATCCGCCCAGACCAATTATGCCCAATGCAGTGCTGCATTTTTGCGTGGCGTAACTGTTATTTTATACAGGCGTTCACATATCTCATCTTTTCACATATCTGCCTGTATCTCAGTCTCAGGTGAGATGTTGACTACCTCGCCTGGTATACAGGAGGTCATGGGTTCGATCCCGAACCTGATCGCTGCTGTATATTTGGAGTTTGCGTGTTCTAACCGTGGTCTCGTGGATTTTCCTCTGGGTCCTTCAATTTTTCCTTTCAAATTTAAAATCAATGTGCGTTTAGATTATTTGGCTATACATTTTCACATAATAAACCACTTTGTTGAGCTATCATTTGTGATAGCTAGGTTGCTTCTGAAACAGAGCTATATTTTACCAGGCAAGGCCCACAAGAGCTATACAGCTCAGTGGGCCTTACCTGGTAAAATAAAAAATAGTTTAGTTGATAGATTTAGAGTTGCATGTGTGACGTCGTACTGAAAAAGGAAAGGTTGGTGTTGACACACCAAACCAGCTTCTCGTTTTTAAGGCTGAGCCTATCCAGGAGAGTCCCAGTTCATGTTTAAATGTCAGTTTCCACTGGCGTTGTGGATGGTTGGAAAATATACTGGGGTTTATGGGATTGTAGGATGGTGCAGTGACCACTATGCCACCGCTCTCCTCCGACATGCTGAGACGACAGCGATATCCATTTAAGCCTGAGAGACCAAATTAGTGTGCTGTGAGCACATATATAGGCCAGTACCATGCACGGCTGCATTTGTCTCCCGAGTGATGATATTCACACCACACACACACTGCACCGGGTACTCATTGAAACTCGAGTAGACCAAGGTTAGGCCCAGGACCGGTTCAGATGTCACTTGCCACAGATTTTAGCCATGGCCAGGAATTGAACTTAAATGACTACTAACTACCCTGCCACCATTCCCCACAGCCACACCCACAAGAGGCAAAATCCTCCACATAGCCTACAGAGGCCGTCGAAGCAAATGCTGTGAGCAAACACCAATTAAGGTCGACACAGTACAGGAAGGTGGTGGTGTGGTCGGAACCCCACCTGGTTGCCACACACATAAACCACATAAACCGCACGCCAACATACAAGGAAAACGGCAGGAGAAAGCAATATGATGAAAGTATACATAATCCATAATATAAGTTTTGGGTTTGATCGCGTGAATATAAATGTGTTGTTAAACCTGCCACCACCCGATACAGCCAATTAGTAAGGTTTGTCACGTAAACAAAACATCTAAATTTGTTACTAGTTCAGCGAACCGGTGCGTTGGAGAGTAAACCCACAACATTTACGATTCGAGTACAGTGATGTTTCGCCAGTAAATTACAACCAGCATCATCAGGTGGACAGCCAGAGTTGTGGAGAAATCCTCCTGCTTTGGTGTTAAATAGAGGGATAGATGTGATGTCTTCACTTGTCAGCCAATCAGGTGCGAATGCCACAGAGGGGGTGATGCACGCAAATAAAAAAAATATGGATATCGATTACCGGTTGGGTTATTATGAAATAATAAATAATAATCTCGATTTAAAGATTTCGTGACTGCAGGGATTCATCATCTTGGTTCTTTCGGTAAAGTCACGTAGAATGGAAATAATAAAATAATAAAAATAAAACATAATAAAATAATTCTCATGACGTTTCGGCCACAACGCAAGCGGCCGTCCTCAGGTGGAGAACAGGTCTGTCGAGAAGACAGAGTCTGAATATAAATGTGTTCTCGGCAGACCTGTTCTCCACCTGAGGACGGCTGCTTGCGTTGTGGCCGAAACGTCGTGAGAATTATATTATTTTATTATTTTATTAATTCCATTCTACGTGACTTTACCGAAAGAACCAAATTTTGTTTTAATAAATTCACGTATATTCAAAATGAGTGAGAAAACAAAGAGGCTTCACCTTGGGTCCATGCGGCCCGATGGGCCCCATCAACCCCGGCAGGCCGGGAGAGCCCCTCTCGCCGGGGATACCGTACGGCCCCATCGGTCCGGTGATGCCCTTCACCCCTGGGGGCCCCGGCTCGCCGGATCGGCCCTTGTCTCCCTGTAGTCCCTGGTCGCCCTGAATCCCGGGCTCCCCCTGGAAGAGTAGGCCACCAATATGGAACACAGAGAGCAATCGATTCAACGAATGAGTGGCTTTTACACTTGATTTAATCGACAATACATTTGTACAATTCCGTCAAAATGAAGCAATGTATCCATGTCCTTGTCTTTTGGTGGAAGGAGGGTGGAGTGGGGTGGGGCAATGGGTCGGGGTTCATGTCATTCTTCTTTTGTATGGGGTTTGAATGAAGCAACACGGCTACAATTGCTTTTTTAATATTGTGAGTCATCCCACAGCATCCGGGGTGATAGCCGAGTTGAGAAGTCCACTCGTTCCCCCAGGATATGCTCGTTGTATTGGGCAGTCACCACTGATACGCGCCTGATGGTTTGCACCTCACCACAATGTCACAGTTTGGCGAGTACTTGATATTCCGTTCATGGCGAAAGTATGCACGCCTTCTTGGTTTTGTTCTACTCCGCCTGATGTTCCGACACGTTGCCGTGATATCATGACGATTACCGCGATCAATTTCGCATCACTTTTGTAACGGCGTTACTAATCGGTATTGTTTTGTTTTCATGCTTTTGCTGAACTTCTTCAACAGCATTCCATTAATCGTAAGCTTGCCGTAAGTCTTACAATCATTCTATCTTGTTCGATATACATTGCTTATAAAGCACATGTTGCCAACGACACCTCATATAGATGGACAAAGGATAGCGTCAGATCACTGCCAAGCAACCGTTTTCTCTACAGAATGCTTCTTTGCGCACTTTCCACATGGACATAATACAAAAGGCATCATTGCTTTAGTCGTCCAAGTGTTCTGAAATGCTGCCATCGTTGAATGTTTTATCTTGAAGATGTTATTGTTGGTGCCGAGTGGATGTATAAACACTCACGCGTTCTCCCTTCTGCCCACGGTCGCCCTTCCCTCCAGGCTGGCCCTGTAACAAGGAAATGCGTACGTAAGTGGAAATCCGTTCTGTATCTACCACGTAAAAGTATATCTTAGCTCATGGGCATATTGGATTTCAGACCAGTATTATCTAGCCGCAGCGTGTATTTCAGTAAGCAAATCTATGAACAGGTTTTGGCTTTCTGAGTCTCATCAGGCTTGTTAAAATAAATACTGTTGGGTTACCAGATGTTATTGGCAAGAGCTCTCCATCTAAGCAATGGGGGCCTTTTCCATATAAGAAAAATAGAGATCCATGAAAGACTCGCTAAACCTCAAGAATCTTTTTCAGAATGATCCATTACTAGGATATTTGTCCAACTTTACTCATGAGTATATTTTACATCGAACAAACCCGGAGAACATGAAAAAAAAAGGATAACACTCAAAGTTCCGCACAAATGGGTTCTCGGACACACTTGCTGTACTGCCATCCCCTAGCCACCTCACAGCACCCTTTCCTCCAAAGTGCTGGATTACGGGCATTCACCACCGCATGTACGTATCTACGTTGAACTTCTTTCGCACCGTACGTAGCCAATCGTACTAATCGGAGGTGTGGGGGAAGAACAACAAACTAAATACAAAAAGCAATTACAAACAAATACATTTTAAATCTAGATTAAAAAGTGCATAGCTCCAGTGGCTTCCTAAAATCGGAAGAGCATTCCAGACGGCCGCAGAAGCGCACATGAAAGCGGGCAATGAGGTGACTGTCTTTCTTCGATGGATAGACAAGCGTGGAAGCCGATCCGTATTTCTCTATGCACCAGATGTATGTATGTTGAACTTCTGAGTGATGCTATGAAACCTGTAACCATATTACAGGTTACAGGTTTCATACCATCGCGTCGCTTACGGTTTCATTACAAACGACAACACTCTGCTTAACGCTTTCAATCTCCCGCGTTCACACTCACCTCTCTACCCGGCTCCCCAGCTCTCCCCACAGGTCCCTTAAAAGAGAGAGCGAGACACGCAGATTAAACACGTTTTACTTTGAAAGCATAGTCACTGCCCGCCCTCACCTCCCCCCACACATCGCCCACTTCCCCGATCCCCCGACTTCTCCCCACAGTTTATTTCTTTAGCGGCGAACTAATAGAAATGCAGACTGCGTACACAGCCTTTGATTGCGATACCATAATTATGGGGCAATTTTATCAGGCACTAAAATGGGCATCCCACCATAGGCCCCGGGGGTCCTCTTGATCCTGGGAATCCAACGTCTCCCGCGGAGCCCTGGTCTCCCTTCGCGCCCTAGTTAGAGAAGAGAGGCAGAGAGAGAGGTCACCACCATCAACAGCATCTACCCCGACGTCATGTAAAAAAAGCTTTGTAATTTACCCTCAATGTTAACCCAATTGTGCTATCGGCGTCACGCCACGACATGAATAATCCACTCAGATCTCTCGCAGAGAAGTGGCATCGTTTGTGTAAAAGGGCAAAGGCCCCGTGGAAGCAGATATGACAGAGCTACCTCTGAGATTCCTTCAAGGACCACAGGTCCACACAGTAGAAGGCAGAACTTTGCCACGCGCTTTGCATATGATCGTAATGTTTGTTACACGGTAGTCAAAGCGGTATAGCCTCACAGCTGGCAAATGACTGAATCAAGTGCAAAACCAAATTTAATCTGAGTTTTCTTCTGTGCAATAATTGGTAACCGGGCTAAGACCATCACCCCACTACGCTTAATAACCATGTTCATTCACAAGCAGATGCCTGAGTGCTATGACCCCTAGATCATGCAGCCCACTCATTTTACATATTTCATTAAGACATCAATTAATATGACCACTGATCCATCCCAACCCCTGCCAATATCTCATTATAACTGACCTGCAAATAGTTGCTCACAAGGTCTGCATGACTGTTAGCAATGCACGGCTATGTATACGTTAATTTGATTTTAATTCGAGCCGATATTTAGTTCTAGGTTTGAAGCTTTCGTGACTGCAAGGATTCATACTCTTAGTTCTTTCGGTAAAGTCACGTAGGTAAAAAAAAAAAAAATCTGTATTATTATAATTTTTTTTATTAATTTAAATTTAATTTTTTACCTACGTGACTTTACCGAAAGAACTAAGAGTACGCTATTTAGTTGACCGATATTTTTTTCTGTCATGAATCCAGGGCCCCTTGAGTTGCTTTGAGCCCAAATCATTCGCTCGGTTTGCTTGGGCCTAGCACCGCCACTGGTGAGCAGCACTCACAGCTTCTCCTGGAAGTCCTCGGAGGCCGTGATGCCCTGGAGGTCCCAGGCGACCCTAGCGCAGGCAAGCGGGAGAAAACAAAGAAGACACAGGGAAGGTTAACAGATCAACTGGGACACAGTGAAAGCTCCATCACATACAGCGAGCGGGAATGGTCGTCGGTGTCATATTAATGCAGGGCCTTCAGGGGCCGTAGTTCAGGGCCTTTAATTTTGAGGGACCCTCCCAAAAATCTTAATCCCACGTTATAGCAGCAGAAACGCAATATTACATTTCTTTGATAAATCCTAAAGGTAATCTGGTAACAAAAGCCAAATAAGCACCGTGTGCATTACTACCAATTATTTGCCAAACATTAAAATAGTTTTGTTCGTTTAAAATTAGGATTCACACTTAAATATTGGAACTGAAATAACCCAGTTGAATAGTAGTGGAGGGTTTGGCATCATTGGGCATGGGTAGTGGTAAAACATTGAAGGGAAAAATCTGAATAGATGAAGAGGAGGCCCTGATATCACAACAATGTAACTGCGTGAGCAAATAATTGGATGTGATTTGCGTCAACCTCAAATCGTCAAGTTTGACGCCTGCAATGAAACGCACGTATCATCGAGCGGTGCGCCCAGCTAAACATTTAGCTGGAAGCAAATTAGTACTGATAACTTCGTACGATCATTTCTGATGTGTTAATAATTTTAATCTGGATTATAAAAAAGCGACAGAAAGTTCTGTGGCGTGCAAGAGCCGCCTAAATATTCACGAGGGGAGGCGGTGACTTCCTATTTTGTGCCCCCCCCCCCCAGTGTGCCGTGAGAGGTAAGTGTCAACTTCTAGTCGATGGGTGCATCACTACGCCCCCAATCACATGAGTGGCACAACATCGCGGCCACCACATCCGGCGCCACTACCAACTTTGTGCGTATACACGCTGCGTGGGGCGGGACGCCAGTGATATTTTACAGGGTGGCTGCTGTTGTGTTGTACTGTACTGCACTCACCGGTTCTCCGATGGGCCCCGGGGGTCCCTGTGGCCCAGGGAGACCTGGGCTCCCCTGGGAAATAAAGTCCAAGAATTAACAAGAAATTACGTGCAGTGTCAAAAATAATAATAAAAATATAAATTTCGATTTAAAGCTTTCGTGACTGCAGGGATTCATCTTCTTGGTTCTTTTATTATTATTATTTTATTATTTCCATTCTACGTGACTTTACCGAAAGAACCAAGAAAATAAAAATATATATTGGTTTATAGCCTAGGAAGCGCATTACCCTGGCTAAGTCAGTTCAGTGTCCTTTGTCTGACCAGGTAGGGGCCCAATGAGGCTGAAATTTTAATTTGCACAGGTATAGGTGCTCGTGGGGGTGCGGACGTTGTGGAAACTCACGTCAATCCCTTGAATGCCATCCCTCCCGGGGAGCCCAGACGGGCCCTCTTCACCCTGGGGCACACGGACAATGTGTTGGTTCTGTAATTACTGCTTACACACGCGCAGCATCATCATCATCACGGGCCACAATCGATCCACTGTCTTGCGATGTAAATTTGCATCCATCTCCCGGGCACAAACTTGAGTTCGTTGCTCTAAATCCACGGGACACATGCTTCCCTCATTTGGCTGCCGCTCCGTGCTCAGTCTCGACCACCGGCTATCGTCCCTTCTAAGGGACTTGCCCTGCCCAAGCCCAGTTACTTTTCCCGCCGGTCGATACATTGCGACAAAAATTACACTGAACGTGGTGGATCCCGTCAGATCTCTGGAGCAAAGCTAAATGTTGACTTTAGTTTGTAGTGGATGTAAGGCTGCCTGGGAACACCAGGCATTATCGTCTTGGGCTGCAAGGTGCCCAGAAGATGACAGTGCACCAGTGGTTGCCTGATTTCTTCCCACAAGCCAAACACTTGTTCAGGAGAGGCAGACCTCTCTTGAACAGGAGTTCTGAGGCTTCCCTAGACAACCGAAAGGAATTAATATTATTTGCAATTATAATTAATGTGACAAGTGCTGATATACCTTTGGCCCAGGTGGACCTGGTTCTCCAGTAAATCCTTTAAAACCCTACACACACACAGAACACAAAGATTCCCTGTTTAGCCTGCATAGACTGTTGGGGAAAGCACTGTTAGAAATTACCTATTGCGGCCGGCACAGCGCACGAGAGGGTGGTGTGGCCAGAACCATGGCTACTTGACTTCGTTTCTCCAGTGCTGATGTTTACACACCAATCAAATTACTAATTTAAGGCTCAGTTGACCTTGGAGAGGCCCAGGATGGGTTCCGATACTACTTTCCACTGGCGTTATGAATATCTGACCAAATTTTATCGCCATTCGCCTAAATGCAACATGAGTATGTCAGCGACATCAATAGGAAGAGATAATTTCTTACACGTGATTTGATGCGCAACAGCAATGATATCAATCAATATTTTTCTACTTTCATGCGGCATATGAAAACAAACTGATAAAACGTGTCTTAAGTTTGTTAATGCATTCAGAAGTAGCTTGATGCATTGTGTCCGTACCTCTTGTGTAAGTGTGTAAAGGGCAGTGGTCGGGTACGTGATGGACAGACCGCATTTCACCACATTCACGACAGACAGGGGCGACTCTCTCCTTTTCCCTTTGTGAACAAAATATCCGCCTGCCGTGCGTAGTTCAAAGGTCAGTAAGAGCAGCCCGGTTGCATTCTACGCAAGCTGAAAGCAGCTAATTCCCACGTGGGAATTACCAGTAAATCAATACAGTAAAACCTTGGATTGCGAGCATAATTCGTTCTGGAAACGTGTTTGTAATCCAAAGCGCTCGTATATCAAAGCACTCGTATATCAGTTGTGATCACGTGACGCTCGGCCGACAAAGCGTATATACGTACTACTCGTATTGCAAGACCTCGCTCGTTTATCAAATTAATATTTATTTCAAAATTTTTGCTCGTCTTGCAAAACACTCGCAGACCAAGTTACTTGCAATCCAAGGTTTTACTGTATATTGTTACGCCCATAAAACATATCAATATCCCTGCCCACAACACTGAATCAAAGTGCATGGGGAAAGTAATGCATCTGTAATGAAGTAAGATGCGAGAAAAACAAGCGGGCAGACAGGAGAGTGTTGTAGGGAGGCCAGACAGAACGGGATCATGTTTCACAATTACCATGGGCCCCTCTACTCCATCGAATGCCACCAGACCCGGCTCCCCCTTCATGCCCTGATCAACAACAACAACAAAACCATAAAAAATATTTTAGCTTGAATACATATATAACGCACCAAAGCAATTACATATTCAAAGTGAAAAAAAATAAAAACATTTTATTAGCAATAACATATTTGGCTTAATTTTTCTCAGACAGCGTGTGAAAGCAAAAATATTGTTACTAAAATGTTATCATCATCATTAGCCATGATTAATCCACTGCTGAATGGAGGCCTCCTCAAGACATTGCCATCTCTCACCATCCTGCGGTGTAATAATCAAGCGAGTGACTGCAAATGAGTTGATTTTATAGCTCACAAATTACACGTAAAGTCAAAATACTTGTATTACTCTCAATGCTAATTTGTGCAAACAGATCAGTATTTATATTCTTGGTTCTTTCGGTAAAGTCACGTAGAAGGGAAATAACAAAAAAATAAAAATAAAACATAGTAAGATAAAATTCTCACGACGTTTAGGCCACAACGCAAGCAGCCGTCCTCAGGTGAAGAACAGGGCTGTTGGAAAGACAGCGTCCTAAGGACGTTACCGAAAAAACCAAGCATATGAATCATTACAGTCACGAAAGCTTAAAATCGAAAAAATAGTCCATTGATATATCGGTAACATTACAAGCTCCACTTCATTGAAGTCAAACGTCGACATTAGCGCCGTGTCAACGTCAGATTGCCGGTTTGCGGTCTGGGATCGAGGGCCTAACCTTTTCACCAGATTGTCCATCTCTGCCGTTCCTTCCATCCACCCCAGACAGGCCCTACAACAACAACAACAAGACAACCACAGGAATTGAAAACGAAGCATTCACAAAAATATCTTGGAGTTGTTGAGTGAAATTGTTTTCACTCTCAATTGAAAACAAATATTAAGCACCCCTCTTTGAAAACGCTTTTAAGACTGTTTGCTCAGAGAAACAATTACAACTTTGAACATACCGCTGATGTCTGCAAGACGTCTTACCGAACACGATCCCTGAAACGTGTAGCTGCCCCTCCAATGCCCCGTGAAGAGCGATTTTTTAAAGAATGCCTGCTTGCTGATTTTTTTTGTTAGCTTGTAAAAGTCACATTCATGAATGAGCCTGTGAACCTTTTTGTGACATTACCCAAAATATCCAGACACCGCCGGTTCTTTCTCCAAGGTGAGTTGATTGCCAGGTCGCATGTGGTGGTGGGGCAAGTTTGACTAGTCCCACCTTTTCTAAAATATCTGGCAGAACGTGGAGGAAAAAGCCAACTACACTGTTATACAAAAGCTCGCTGCTGATTCTGCCAGGGAAAGCGATAAGTGGCAGCTATCACAAGGAAATCAAGCATTAGTGTGTGTGAATTAAGATAACACGAGCGGCATTAAAGACTCACAGGTGGTCCTGGCAGGCCCATAGGACCAGGAAGCCCAGCCTCTCCTGGTTCTCCCTAGACAAGGCCCAACCCCCATAGTCAAATAATTCGGTGAAATCGCACACAAACAGAGACAGGCACAGATAAGGGCAGAGATTCACTGTTTAGCCTTAATATTGAGTGCATTCACATCTATGCTCTAAGTACAAAAATCTACTTTGGCGGTTACTTGCAAAAATGGTGGCCGCTTTGTTGAATAAAGTTACACTCCCTGCAGTGCTTTAGCGTGCACTCAAACTAAACAAATACTCCTCGCTTGCCAGCCGCGGATCTCTCCTCGCCACTCGAGTAACAAAACTCAGCCTGGGGTTTTTCTCGTGGTTCGGCACGGAATAAATGAGCCTTTTCACTCCGCAAAAAACACCATTGCATTTTTCCTTCAGCGGCACAATCCGGAGCAGCAAGCGGCGCCATGCGTTTAAGGCCTCCCGAGCTTCTGCCCTGAGCAGCCTATTTTTCATTGGAAGCAACGATCACGTCAATATTTATTTTAAAAATGTAATTGTACATATTTTACCGGACAGACCGGGCCGCGTAATGTCTCACCTTTATGCCGGGCGGGCCTATTAATCCTGGGGAGCCGACTTCTCCAAGCATTCCCTGCAGGTAGAGACAAGCAGCCATTACACTGTTTTATGATGATTATTATGATACATGGGTCTGCCAATCCACTGCTGGGTGATGGGTCTCCACATGCTGTGTCGGTTATGGGAGCTGTTTGGCCATGATTCAACAAGCTGGGCAGTGCTGTGAGGTTAAGATGGGGAGCACAGGACTGATTTAAATATCGCATGCCACGGATGTTAACCATGGCTGTGAATCTAACTCAGGTTCTGGTTCATGGTGCAGTGCGCTATCCACTATGCCACCGCTCCATCCCATTGTAACACTATACTTATCCCTAACAGTAATTATTAGATCACCCAGGAAAGCTTCACTGAATATGAAAAAAAACATGTATAATAAGCTGCAGCTACTTCGGTCAATGGCAGGACCCTCCTGACAGAGAGTCTTGAGACTCCGTGAGGCTTTCCTATGTAAACAACAAGCGTATTGAAAAAAAAACGCTCAGAATCAGCAACGAAGATGGTCACTGCATCGCGCGCTTTCAGATACGCTTTTGTGGCCACCTGGAATGCTCTTCCTTCCGATATTTGGAAGCCACTGGAGCTTTGCACTTTAAAATATAGTTTGAAAACTAATTTCTTGATAAAGGAGTTTCGTGTTTAGTTTGTTGTCCTTCCCCCACACCTGCAATTAGTACGGTTGGCTACGTACGGTGCGAAAGAAGTTCAACATACGTACAACAGTTGGAGCCAAAATAACATTCACCGTCACTTGGATTGGTCATGTTGACAACGGCATGCATAGATCCACATTCATGTTATCGAGGTCATGAAGCCAGCACTCAGAAACATGTTTGGGAAAGTCACCGAAAGAACCAAGAAGATGAATCCCTGCAGTCACGAAAGCTTAAAATCGAAAAATGTTTGGGAAATTATTACTTTATATATTTCTTACCAACAAAGAAGGAGATAATTGAGCAACCGGTTTAGAATTTAGAGGATGTCCTTTTGCCTGCTTCTTGGCGGGCAAAAACGTAATCACTGAATGAAAAAAAGTTCAGACTCAGACAAAGATGTCAAGGACCATTGAGCGAACAGCTCTTTTACAAGGAAAACCACAGCCCAAGGCCATCAATTTGTGTTTGATATGTTTACTCACTTGAGAACCGATGACGCTGGGCTCAGGAAAGTACCCAGGTAACCCTGGGAGACCCTTCACACACAGGACGCATGCAGACACACGGGCACGCGTAAAACAAATACACGCGCAAAAAACACACACTCACAATCGCACAGACGCGCACACATATACACAAGCACAAACACACCCAGGGCACACGCGCACACAAATGCACGCGCGTAACCAAGCCGAAACGCATATACGCCCGCGTGTACACGCACATAAACGCGCATGAACGCAGACATACGCTCGCACACGCGCACACAAGTACGCACAATCATACATGCGCACAGGTACAGACACAACAACTCGTGTACATACGCGCCAATGCACACGTTCAGATAAACGCACACATGCACACACGTGCACAGTCGTTACCATTTGTAAAACTTCGAACTTTCCCATGATTACAAAGGATCATGTATGCTGGGTAAGATAAGCTTGTACGTAACGTGTGTATGTAAGTGCCACTTTAAATATATAACCTCTCTGTAAAACATGTATATAAAAAGCCACCCCGCTCCATTTCAATGCTTTTGAAAGAAAATAATAGCACAAGTAAAGAAAAAATTAAATTATACTCCACATCCTGGCACGATTATGCAATCTGTACAAATGATGAGAAGCGAAATACACAATTGTTTTGTTGAAATAAAACTCACCCTTTCCCCTTTGTCACCCGCAGGGCCTGTCAACCCCCTCTCTCCTTTGCTGCCCTGAAATTATATAACAATTATACAATTAATCATAATGATTTACAGCACTTGGTCAATCCACTGCAGGATGAAGGCCTCCCCATGCCGTGTCAATCATGGGGGTTGTTTGACCATACTTCACCACGCTGGTCGGTACACATTGGTGAGTGCAGGACCAGATGAGATCATCGCAAGCCACTGATATTAGCCGTGACCGGAATTTGAACTCGGGTGACCGGGATCATAGCGTGGCGTGAGACCCACTATGCACCAAAAAATAATATTAGATAAATCAATTCTCACTACTATGCTATTTGTATTAAGTGTTGATATTAAAGGTGCTTCAACACGATATGCTGGTGGTGGAGGTGGTGGTGGTTCTATTCTCTTATTGATCGTGGCCACGTGCTCAGGAGCTAGATGTCCAATGTCGAGGTCTCCTGGCCACGGGTGGGAGACAGAAGCCCTCTCGCGGTGGCCAGAGATGTATTGTAATGTTGTAAGGATATATCCGGCTCACTGACGTATCACAACTCGTCATGATGATTGGCTCCGCCGGTCCTGGTCTATAGCCAATGGGGGGAAGCCTAGGGGCGTGGCCCTGACGTAATGGAAAGGTGACAGCTGTAAGGATTGGTTCTGCTGGCTTTGGCCACAGCCAATAGGGAGATGAGTCAGGGGCGTGTTCCCGGGAGCTTACGAAGGAGCCTGGAATATTCCATGGAGGCTAGCCAGGATTGGTGGAAATGTACCACGTGACCCGGGTATTAAATAGGGGTGGAGACGAACGACACGTGGTCAGAACATGAACGAACAGAGGAAGGGGGCCACGCGGGAGCGGGGCTCCGGGTTGCCACGTGGCAGTGTGTCTCTCTCTCTATCTGTCCCTCTCACGCTGCCTGTCAGCAGCGTGAAGGAAAGCTGTAATACAAGTTGAATAAAAGACGGATTCCAGAAGTCGCCTCAACGACCTTTATTACATATTGAATGACAATGATTACAATACTCCTTGGTTCGTTCGGTGAAGTCACGTAGAAAGAAAATAAATTAAATAATATGTTTTTCTTAAAGCCACGTAGAAAGGAAATTAAATAAATAATTTTTCCCTTAAGGTCGCGTACAAAGAAAATAAATTTAATAACTTATTTTCTTTCTCTTTGCAGAGCTTCACATGACTTTACCGAAAGAACCAAAGAGTAATTCCTGCAGTCACGAAAGCTTCAAATCAAATGACTATAATACCAATAATAATGAAGGTATTGAAGATGTATTTACTAACGGACGATGACGGTGATGAAGACTACAATGTGGATGCTGATTTAGAAGACGAGTGTGATTATATGAAATTTAGGAAAAGTGTTCCTCTTTCTGGAAAGAAACCAGGTGTTAACATGTTAAAACATCAAATAGATACCTTTTGCAAAGCATCAAGTCTGCATAAAACACACATACTTGTTTGAAAACATGCAAACAAACGTGCTCTTATATATAATATACTGTATATTCTTGGTTCTTTCGGTAAAGTCACGTAGATAAAAAAAAAATACATTAAAAAAATAATAAAATTAGATACAATTTAAAATAATAAATTGAAAATAATAAAAGCAAAAAACCCACGACGTTTCGAACACAACACAAGCGGTCTTCATCAGGCGGAGAAACTCATTGGCCTAGACTTGATGTCGTGCAAAAGGTACCGAGTTGGTGTTTGAACATTTTAACACCTGTGTTATGGCCAGAAAGGGAAAAACATATTCTTATTTTTCATAATTGTGATACTGGCAAAAAGATTCCCGTACACTGCGATTCTGATCACCACCTTGACCCTCACCTTCATCCCATCCACTCCGGGGGCTCCGGCAGAACCTTGAGAACCAGCATCTCCCTAGAGACACAAATGTCCACGAAGACAGGTCGAGATGTACGCCTTTTTGCGTCATCTGGTCCAACACCAATGGAGACTAGGCTCTAAGAAGAGCTGTCTCGGGTGTGGACCAATCAACTTCAAGGACAGTTCATATCATCATCATCATTAGAGTTGTTTCTTTTTGTTTGCATTTTGACTGCTTGTGTTGTGGTTATTGCAAACATGATGCGTTGTATAAAGGTGTCAGTTTTTTGTACCAGTTGAAAGGGTAAAAACCTATTACTACAGGTCGCAAAGTTACGTTTGGCCCTCGATGTGAACAACGTAACGATCGCATGTAAACGAAGCGTTTGGGCATTAAATGCGCGCGCACGTGTGTGTGCGCGTGTGTGCTACGGGAGCGATAGTGTAGCGGTTAGCATGCTGTGCTACGGACCTGGCGACCAGGGCAGTGGCTGGGTTTGTACCGTGAAGCTCTGCCACGAGCATTGAACGCGCTGCCGCTGGGCCGTGTAATCGCGCTCTCACCTCTTGAGCCACCCGGAGGCCTCAGGCAACATTGTCGATGATGTACGCGTACGTACATGTATGTCATCCAACTCGAAAGAAAATAATAAAATAACTTTTTTGGTACCGAGGCTCCCACGAGGCCATGCGGGAGAGCGTGTGGTACAGTTTGGCGCCAGCTATTATAGAGTGCGGTTGTGTCGCTACAGTTCTCCGTGGTGAGTAAGTCTTTAAAAACAACGGCAATTCGCATCTCTAAATAAAATTAAAGCTGGACCGCATGCGCGTTCCCAGAATCAGCGGTGAACGGGACCCCCACCCTGCAAACTTGAAAGACGTCTCGGAATGGGAAAGGGTGAATGTGACCGTAGCTAACGCAGCGCTACAGAGTGTGACTGTGAGTGAGCGCTGTGGGGTAAGAGCGAGTCCGCCACCTTCTCCCCGTCTCGTCCGTCCTCCCCAGGACTCCCCGTGTAGCCCTTGTCTCCCTTGAGCCCGGGGAGACCTGGGGAGCCCTGGGCTCCTGTCAGGCAACTGCTGCACACGTTCTGCAAGCAGAGAAAACGCGGCACCACTACGTCATCGCATCCAACCGCAGTAGCGGACAAAGAAAGATTAAGGTCAAGAGGTCACCACGGTCAATGCGGTTGATGCTACCACACCTTGATATTACTAAAGGTTTTGTATTGATCACTTCAAGACCATCTATGGCAGGGGTGGGGAACCTTTTTCTGCCAAGGGCAATTTGGATATTTATAACATCATTCGCGGGCCATACAAAATTATCAACTTTAAAATTAGCCTGTTATATTTGGTCAAACATTTAATTAACTCACCCCTAATGCGATGGCTTGAACTGCTTCCCTTTGGAGAGGCGTGTGATGTTAGCTGGTATTGATGATGTTGCTACTCGCAACTGCTTTTCCAGGTTTGCTCCTAGATTTATTGAATTTCGAGTCCCGCCTGCGGTTGCCTTGGCAGGGTCAGACCAAATGATTTTGCGGGCCTTATACGGCCCGCGGGCCAGACGTTCCCCACCCCTGATCTATGGACTTGTGCCTGCCTACCTCTCCTCTTTCAGCTCACTCTAGTCCCCTGCATGCACTCCTTACTCCCATCTCATTCTACTCCCCTCCACGCACTCTGCGACCCCTCACCTCTCATCTCACTCTTGTCCCCTCCACGCACTCTCCTACCTCTCCACTCTCCTCTCAATCTACTCCCTTCCACGCACTCTCTGCCCTCTCAATCTCACTCTGCTTCCCTCCCCATGCTCTCCTACCCTTATATATAAAAGTATTTGCTGGTAGGGCTAGGGGGACAGGGCTGGTAGGGGCTACACAACAAAGAAAAGGTTGGGAACCACTACGCTAGAGAACAGCGAGGCTGCTGCTGCTGCTGAGTCGTACCTTGAGCAGGTTTCCCATCTCCCCTTGCGAGATCAAAGGCAGGGGCGCCTGGGAAATGAAAGAGTACGCGTTCCGCCGTTAAGGGTGCACATCGTGAAGGATTAATCGTCCACAGCCGCACTACCGTGGCTTGTGTCTTTTACATTTACGAAGGAGATGCGCGCATGGCCTGTTGGTGTTCTGACGATGCGGATGATGGTTACGCCACCGGTGCCTTCGAGCGGGAACGTCAGAGTCAGTCGGGGTGCGATGTGTGCGTCTCGAATGAGACGTTTATTCCGGACGTCCACATTGTTCCACTCGTAGTAATTGTTGACTAAAATGAAACAAACACTTTGTTGATTAATATTCCCCCCCCTAATTTCGTGAACAGACTTGACACCAGTCTATGGGACACTTACCGGCTTGCCAGGGGGGCCCTCGATTCCTGGTCTTCCATCCTTCCCAGGTCCTCCCTGGGAAGATGTGAGATTACAAGTCACAAATACAAACATATCTCAAGGAAATATGTACCAAATATGAGTGTTATGGGCATGATGAGGATGATACAATTGATGCAAGTGATGATGATGGTATGAAAAATTATGGTGATGATATTATTATACGAACGATGGTCATGATCACCATGACGTCGTTAAACTGATGACAGTAATCGTGATGATGATGGTGATGATTATGGTGACGATGGTGATGATAAGTAATTACGGCGTCATCTACTCACATCTTTTCCAGGGATTCCTTGAAGGCCTGGGAATCCTGGAGCTCCTTTTGGACCCTAGGCCAACAAAACAGGTTACTAGTGACCCAAACTACTTAACATTGTACGCAAGCTGTCCTTCCCCCGCACTTCTGATTAGCATGGTTGGCTACGTACGGTGCGAAAGAAGTTCAACATACACACACAAAGATAAAAATCCCCCATATAGCCTTAACAGACTGTTAACTGATACACAAAGAAAAAGATCTCCCGTATAACCTTAACAGACTGTTAACTGATACACAAAGACAAAGATCTCCCGTATAACCTTAACAGACTGTTAACTGATACACAAAGACAACGATCCTCCGTATAGCCATAACAGACTGTTAACTGATCCATGAATACAAAGATCCCCCATACAGCCTTAACAAACTGTTAACTGATACACAAATACAAATATCTCCTGTATAGCCTTAACAGACTGTTACCTGACACACACACGTATATGCAATTTAATACAAGGTAAAGATGACGGCGATGAAGTAGCAACGGTTACCTGAGGCCCTCTCTCGCCAGCGGTCCCCTGAGGTCCCTTGAAACGATCAACAATCGACTGTCATTGAGACATTTAGCACCGTAACGGGAGAGCAATCAGGGAAGACAAACACCGCTCCCGGCGGCGAGACGGTGGTGGCCCAGAAAATTGTGGGGAACGAACGGGTGGCCAGTTCTATGAAGAAGGGCCATTGTATATTAAACACAAATCATTTGAAGGCCACGGTGTTATCGACGAATGTGTTGAGTTCAAATATTGTTTACACACGTGTACATTTCCCATACAAGTATGTGCAGAATGCCATTTGATAATGATTCAAACTTTACTTATGCATTCTTATAAGTAATTTTTTCGGTGGAAAAACGTGTGGAATGCAAATTACATTTATTTTGATGTAATGCAGAAACAATAAATCCATTAAATGGTGCATTTAACGTGAGCACAAATAACAAAAAATAAAAACCTTCCACCTACAATATTCACCCCGTTTTATGTGCACAAACAGCCAGTCTAAATCCTCATCGTGAAAGACTTGTGTTGTTATTTTACTTGTAGTTGAGGGAGTGAAAGGGATAGGCTGTTGAGTGGGTTTCATCCCCATATCCGCTTATATTTTACGTTGGGGTTTTCTTGCAGTGATATTGGGATTAGCTTAACACATTTTGTACAGCAGATTGTGAATAGTTAATGACCCGGTTTATGTATGTATGTTGAACTTCTTTCGCACTGTACGTAGCCAACTGTGCTAATCAGAGGTGCGGGGGTTTAATCACAGGTAGATACAAATCTAGATTCGAACCCAGGATCTCAGTATTGCCATCTGAGTGCTCAAAGTGTTCTGACCGCGAGGTCACCCAGGCACCTCATTAGCATATTCCATTAAGTCGTCAAACTAATATGCCAGTGTAAACCTGGGTCAATGGGGTTTTATTTGTGATCGTGCATTGGCTTTGAGTGGGGTCATACCTGAGGACCTGGAACACCTATACCAGGCTGACCTTTCTCCCCTGGGGGACCCGGGTTTCCAAGAAACCCTCGCTCACCCTGGCACAAAGACAAAGATCACGAGTGTAGCTTTAACAGACTGTTGGGGTAAGTGGTGTTAGCGAGCAGCACCTATGAAGGCCGGCATGGCTCACGAGGAGGTGGGTGATCAGCACCACGCCCGGCCGCCTTTGTCTCCCCAGTGGCGTTGTTTACAAACCGCACCAAGTATTCGTTTGAGGCTGAGTCGAGCTACGGGAGGCCTGGGACCAGTTCAGATAATCGTCACTGGTGTTGGCCGTCAGCGGGAATCGAACCCGATTCTCACCGGATTCGTAGCACATCACATTAACCGTTGCCCTACCGTTCCCCACTTGCCCTGACAAACACACACACACATGCACACACACGCAAGACAAAGATCATTTGTATAGCCGTAGAGACGAGCAAATAACAAGGTGGTGTAGCCAACGACACGTTGAGCCACGTTTGTCTCCCCAGTCCTGGAATCAAACCTAGGTGCCACTATCAAGGTGCAACACACAAATCACTTGACCACCGTTCCCATTTACACACATTCACATGCACGCACTCGTACAAAGACAAAGGCAGTGATCGTTCATATAGCCTTTACCACACAGTTGGGGCAAGTGGTGTTAGTGAGCTCCTACGAAGGCTGACAGTCACATGGTGAGGTGGTGCGGCCATCAAACATGTCCGTCCACCTTTGTATCCCCAGTGCTGACATTCACACGGCTGCTCTCGGTACTCAATGTGCTTACTAATTAATCGCCGCAACCCATTGCACACATTCACAGACACCGGCGCAAGAGGATGGTGTGGCCAGGAACCAAACCCGGCCACATTTGTCCCCCCAGTGCAGATGTTTACACATTGCACCAGATACTCAACTAAGGATGACTCGGACCTAGGGGAGGCCCAGGACCAGTTCAGTTCAACTCCTCACCACTGTTTATTGGTCACGAGCAGGAATTGAACTCGGGTTGTTTTGTTCGTAGTACAATGCACTAACCATAATGCCACCGCTCACCACATGCAAGTGAACACACATACACACTTACTATTACACAAACAAGGACACAAATAGAACATTCATTACAGTCTTGTGTTGCAGTTATTTTTTTAATAAGAATGTTGATGCCCGTGCACTTCAACAATTGACATGTATTGAGGGTCCTACCTTGGAGCCTTGCGGGCCTGTTGGGCCTGCTTGGCCTCTCTCCCCCTAGGAAACAGAGTTTAAAAACATTGAATATAAAAGCGCACAGCCGTCCAATGCAAACTGATCCACCCGCGAAGTAAATACAGTGACACGCAATACAAGTAACACTTTCATCGCTTTTGAAACAAGTGTTGTAATCATATGTTATCGTAGCAGTTCATCAAGACAGACATATCACTGCTTTAATTAAACTTGTATGTGTTGTTCCCTGAGATTTGCCTAAATTGATCACACTTATCATATACTTCATAAATGATGAAGTATAAATTAGACTTATTCGCCTTGCAAAGAGTAACTTTTGAACGCTTGTTAGAAAATCCTCCGTAGCGGTGAAGGCACTGATAGAAAGGCCTTACCAGTTTGCCAGGGAGACCGAAGCCTGGGGGGCCCTGTAGGCCGGGAGGGCCTGGCAGACCACGAGGTCCAAGAAGGCCCGTGGCTCCCTCGACACCAGGAACGCCCTGAGGGTCGCGCACGCCAACACACGCAATGAGCACACAGACACGCATCAAGGACACAAACCCCCGTGAAGCCTTTTACAGATAGTTGGGGCGAGTGCTGTTGGCGAGCGCCCATAAAGGCTGGCATAGCACTCGAGTGAGTGGTGTGGCCAGGACCTTGCCTGGCCATTAACTTGCCTGGCCAGGACCTTGCCTGACCAGGACCTTGCCTGGCCAGGACCTTGCCTGGCCAGGACCTTGCCTGGCCAGGACCTTGCCTGGCCAGGACCTTGCCTGGCCAGGACCTTGCCTGGCCAGGACCTTGCCTGGCCAGGACCTTGCCTGGCCAGGACCTTGCCTGGCCAGGACCTTGCCTGGCCAGGACCTTGCCTGGCCAGGACCTTGCCTGGCCAGGACCTTGCCTGGCCAGGACCTTGCCTGGCCACCTCTGTTTCCCCAGCTCTAATGTTTACACATCGAAACCAGGCACTCCTTTAAATATGAATTTACCTGGGAAATGACTACGAACGGTGTACATATAATCTTCTTGGTTCTTTCGGTAAAGTCACGCAGAAGGGAAATAATACAATAATAAAAATAAAACATAATAAAATACAATTCTCACGACGTTTCGGCCACAACGCAAGCAGCCGTCCTCAGGTGAAGAACAGGTCTGTCGGAAAGACAGCGTCTGAATGAACACCACCAAGCTTGGCAGCGTATATTTAAGCTGGGTTAGAGGAGGAGGCCGCCTTGACAAAGGAATTTGCAAATTCCTTTGTCAAGGCGCCCTCCTATTTTTTTATTATTTCCCTTCTACGTCACTTTACCGAAAGAACCAAGAAAATGAATCCCTGCAGTCACGAAAGCTTTAATTCGAAGGTGTACATATCACTCGCCACTGATGCTAGTCGTGGGTGGAAAATTTAACACAGGCCATTGGGTTCATAGTGCAGTGCACCAACTACTTTGCCACACACACACATACATATTCACACCTACTCACACGTCAACTCACACACCAACAATAACCGCCACTCGTCATTCACTCAGTGGCGGCGACATTACCGCAACACTTGTGTCAGGTTAGGTTGCACTTTGAGGTGACGCGTAGTGGCCAAATCAACTGGCAGGAGGTCAAAGGGCAGACCCAGGTGTTATGGGTTGCTTTGTTTGGGTGACTGAGAGTGGCACTCTTAACAATATCTGCTATGTCACCAAATGCTCTATTTTAGCCCTCACCACACACACACACCATTGTCAGTGTGGATGCGTTGTACGTGGCACTCCGTGCCGTCTTTGAGCCCCGCCCCCCTCCCTCCCGATGCGTTCCATTCATTGGCTACCACATTCTGATGAGCCCCCCCCCTCTCCTACCCCCCTCAACTTGCTTTTAAGGGATTACATCTTGAATCATTGCCTCACTTGATGCAGCTAATCCGGCTGTGACGGTCCCACCTGATGACGGAGACTTCTGTTGCCTCCGAAACGTCGTGATTTTTATTTTATTTTTATTAATTTTGATGTTTTACCTACGTGACTTTACCGAAAAAACCTAAGAATATGAATCTTTGCAGTCACGAAAGCTTCAAATCTAGAAGTGAAAATAACTGTTTAACACGTACGCTTTCGCGACCAATATCATCCATAATAGAGTTTTTTTGGGTTAGATCGCGTAAATATATAAATGTGTCGTTAAAACCCACCACCACCCGACACAGCCAACTAGTAAGGGTTGTCACATAAACAGAATATGCCAATTCGTCACCAGTACAGCACACCGGTGTGTTGGACAGCCAAGCCACAACATTTACAATCTGAGTACGAGCATTGAAACTGCCCAAGTAATTAAAACTCTATTATGCAAAGAACTGTGTTGGTGGTTCACATTTTAGAACCATAAGCCTTAAGAGGAGCAAATATTAAAGACAAAATTGTTGTTCTTTTGAAAACGTATTCACGGTTTATATATTCCGACCAACAAATTTACAGGTCAGAAGTGTATAATGTGTGCAATCGTTTAACAATTTTTTTTTAGATATTATACTCCATTTCCACTTTGCCACTCACCCTTTCGCCTTTTGCCCCAGGTTTTGCCTGCATTCCCATTGGCCCGGGCAGACCCTTCACGCAAAGAAACAAAATCAAAACAGATGCAGAGCGATACGGACACAGATTAGGCGCGGCTTCCTTTCAGAACAACTTGTTTTCAGATTTCCTTGTGAATGATATTCAATTTCATTTTGGGTTGCCACCTCTGAGGTACCAAAATAATCATATTTCGCCACACCACCTGCGCCTCCGATTAGCGCATTTGGCTACGTACGGTGTGAAAGAAGATGAACATAGTGCATACATACAGTGGCCAACTACCTTGTGAATGCGTCATCTTTAGTGGTGCATTGTTGTCGTTGTGATTCATATTATTACGCAACTGACAAAAACTCGGATTTGTAATGTCCTGGGTAGACATACATATTTTCTGGACATCTGCCTCGACAAGAGGATGATTATGGGGAACCAGGACAGGTAGCAACCCACATTTCATGAACATTTCTCACATTCAGGTAAGGAAAGGCTTGTGGACTCTTGTCAACTTTTTTTTTGTCATTTTAACTTTAAAAAAAATCTATACGACGACGATGATGTTAAGGAAAACAAGAACAAACTAAGTTATGGTGCGGTTTAACGTATTCGGGAAACTTACAGGCACACCGGGCAGTCCTGTTGCTCCTTGCGATCCCAGAAGCCCAGGTGGTCCCTGCAAAAGGAAAATCGTCAGCTGATTTGAATTTGAAGCCACGAAATGATGCATCGATTTCATCGACTAAAAGCGATTCTTACACACAAAAACTTAATAGAATTGTACGTATTGTCATCAATTGTTGACGGTGTATTAAAATTATAAGCACGCTACATGCTCATTTTAAATTGGGGCTAATAAAGAGAACAAAATGGTACGTACGTGACTAAAGTTTTTAAAATATAATATAATGATACAGCACAAACGAGGAAACAAAAACAATTGGTTCCTGAATCGAATCGTGACCATGACTTGTGACAATTCAACGAAATGCCGATGGCGGAGGTTAAAATTATGGAACAAGTGGAATCCTGCGCCCATTGCTGTACATGCAAACATGTCAAACTCTTCCCAGTGATGATTACGTAACGATGACATATGGCAGGACAGGAAGTGGGTCCTTGAGCACCCATGTATGGAGAACATTGAATGATACCCTAACCATAAAAAACACTGGTTTCCCCCCAATTGAATACCCTCCTGAAATAAAAATCTGTCAATCATCTCAATGCATGACCCTCCTTGAATAAGTATCTTAAGACTCAGTGGAAAAAGGGACATTATTATTATTATGAATATCATGGGTTATATTTTGTTGCAATTGATAAAAAAAAATCTGTCAATTATCTCAATGCATGACCCTCCTTGAATAAGTATCTTTAGACTCAGTGGAAAAAGGGACATTATTATTATGAATATCACGGGTTATATTTTTGTTGCAATTGATATATGAAAACACTTTAGAGTGCCGGATAAAGATGCACTTACATCTCTTCCAGTATTCCCAGTGGGACCGGTCTCCCCTTTCTCTCCCTGTGTAAGCGCACACACACAGAGGCACACAAAGGGATCGCAACGGAGGATTCAACGCAACTGTGCTCACAAGGATAAGGCATGCGCTTGACCACAATCGCGAGAAGATCCAGAGAAACGTCTCGATTTAAACTCCTTAATTGAAGCAACCGTGATTTTGTCATCACGATCAGAAACATCATTCATGCCACAACTGAAAACAGTCACCTCACCTTTATTCAGCACAATATATGTACTGTATGTATGTCTTATGGGACATTTTTGCCAATGTCAAAATTATGAAAGGAAGATAAGTCTTTACCTTTTCTGGTAAGAACACAGGTGTTAACGTCTTCTTGCTTCTTTCGGTAAAGTCACGTAGAAGGGAAATAATAACAATAAAACATAATAAAATACAATTCTCACGACGTTTCGGCCACAACGCAAGCAGCCGTCCTCAGGTGAAGAACAGGTCTGTCGGAAAGACATCATCCTCAGGTGAAGAACAGGTCTGTCGGAAAGACATTCAGACGCTGTCTTTCCGACAGACCTGTTCTTCACCTGAGGACGGCTGCTTGCGTTGTGGCCGAAACGTCGTGAGAATTGTATTTTATTATGTTTTATTTTTATTATTTCCCTTCTACGTGAGTTTACCGAAAGAACCAAGAAGATGAATCCCTGCAGTCACGAAAGCTTTAAATCGAGGTGTTAACTTGTTCTAATACCAAATAGACACCTATTGCAAGGCAAACAAGATGCCAATGCAGACCGTATGCCTTGCAATAGGTGTATATTTGGTGTTAGAACATATTAAAGGTAGGCTACCTTCTGCCCGTCGGGTCCAAGAGGGCCCGGATTGCCTGTTCTTCCTTGCGGACCCTGCAGGGAAAAATAAACAGCAGCGACCTCTTCAACATCCCGAATGCGAGGGCCAGGGATCGGCAGCGTGGGTGTGGTGGCACACGCCTGTGATCCAGGGCTTCGGAGGCAAGGGCAGCGTTGATCTTGCAGATTTGTGAAACTCCTAAACCCTTCTGGCTGAGCTGCGACGTGGTAAGGAAATATCAGCGTGGCGAGGTAAGCCCGTGAAATTGCCTGCGCAGATCACCGGGTGAAATTCTCCCTTGTGCATGGGCTTTTCTCCAGCATGCATGTACGTATGTTGAACTTCTTTCGCACCGTACGTAGCCAACCATGCTAATTGGAGGTACGGGGGGAAGGACAACAAACTAAACACAAAAGGCAGTTCTAAACAAATGAGTTTTCAATCCAGGTTCTCTGGTTTCGTCCACGGGCATAATACTCGTTCATGGAATTGGCAAACAAGCCAATGTAGGACCCTCCTGAAAGGATAATTAATTGGGCTTTACTGGATAAGTAATTGGCATGACTATAACTGTTGCATCTTTATTTATTTTTATCAAAGGAGACAGCAAAATGGCACACGTACATTGGAAATTGATCCAATTGTAATTTCTGTTTTCAGAATATTACACAAATGGAAATCATAGTTTGTGACGCTTCGGCAAGATTTTAAAGAAAGCTGAGCAGTGATGCAATGGTTAGAGCACTGCGCTATGAACCTGGCGACCCGCGTTCGGATCCTGTCCTCTAATTGTGTTCAGAATATAGCAGCACATCAAAAACCACTGCTATACTGGACTTCCATGCTACAAAATCTATGTTCCCAGCCTTCACAAACCTGTACCGACCAGCGTGGTGGTTTGGTAAAACACCGCCCATGCCTCACACGGCGTGGGGGGAGTTTGCCTTCATCTAGCAGTGGATTGACAAGGACATTGTTCATTTTATTTTCATTGTTTGCTTTCAAAAGCAGTGGTTCTCACCCGAGGGCCCAGGTCTCCCACGTCCCCTTTGCTTCCCTTTTGGCCCGGCTCTCCCTGCACCGAGACGGTCAAGGAACAAAAACGAACAATAAATAAAAACGCAGCGACGCAGAGTGAGCTGAGCGCGTAGGAAACCGATCGCCAGCGGTTTGGTGACCACATGAATGCGGCTGACGGGGTTAACGCTTCTTTTTGGGAACTTTTCACAGGAGCACGAAGAGATGCAATGCATTCAACGACACCGAGAGACGGACAGATGAACACGTGGACTAGGGCCCAATATGCACGATCGTGACATCGTCGTGTTGACTGTCGAGGCGAGGGAGCGGGCTTGGGCAGGGGACGTCGCTGGAGGGATGGTGGTCGTTGGTCGAGACTGATGACGGAGTGGTGGCCAAATGAGAGAGAGACATGCCCGCAAGGACCAGACAGGACGTCCGTCACGGAGGTGGAGCGATCAAAGGTGGAGCGATCAAAGGTGGAGTGATGAAAATCAGCCCCATGCGCCAGGTGCTAGATGGATTGTTGAATTGCAGCACAGCGAGAGATGGCGATTGCTTGAAGGCCTGCATTCAGTCTTGGATAGATCATGGCTGATGATGATGGCGATGACGATAATGGCTGATGCTCACAAGGACTGTGTTCCAATATTGAGCTTGAAGTTGAAATAACATTTTCCGGCAACAAAAAAAACGACCGGAGGTTGAGAACCGCGACTGTCGATGAAATTCATCACCTGAGGTCCCGGCTCCGTCGTTATCACACCCGGCGCTTGAGAACCCTGCACCAAAAAAATGTAAAAGTAATAGAGATTAATTACAGGGGTATTGAATCAGCGCTACTGGCAAGCATTTGTAGCATGAAACCTATAGCACTAGAAGTTTCCGACAGAGGGGCATTGGAATGGTTGACATGAGATGTGAGGTGCTTTGAGGTGCCGAGGCTTTTAAGCACCCTATACTCATCCTTGTAACACACACCACATACTCACACACCACATATATCACACACATCATACCCCACCACACACACCGCCCCATCGCCACCCCAATAGTAGACTAATGTCCACTGGCAGGCCGGCGGTGCATTCACCTCGTTGCCGCACAGGGACAGCTGCCACTGGGAGTGCCCTTGGCTAGACGACTACAGCAGGACAATGGAATGGTTTAGATTATGAGATGTGATTCCAGTTGCTTTCAATGCGAAGGCATTAATTGCCCCGTAAATGCAAAGGGGGCAAGACTTTGTTCTGTATATACGTAAGTATGTTGAACTTCTCTCGTTCTCACCGGAGGTTCTATGGGAGACGGAAATTTTAGCAGCCAGCTCTCCGCAAGCGTGGAATTCCCTCCCTGGATCCACTGGGGAATCCGAGTCCGTTACACTTTTCAAATCGCGTCTTAAATCTCGCCCGTTTTTAACGCAGGCTTTCTCCGCGACTTAAGCTTTACGTAAAGCGCTTTGAGGCCGCTGTGCGAATTGCGCTTCCGAAAACCGAGTTTGTCATGACTATGAGTATTAAATAGTTATCCTTCAACGCTGGAGTGGTGATGATGTCACGTACAGCAGCGGGGAGGCCAGGTGGACCCCGCGGGCCAGTGTCGCCCTGAGAAAAAAAAACACACGCTCAAAATTTATGACGGATTAAACGAACGCATCAAAGACACGCCAAGCAAATTATTTAGCACCATGGCCATGAACAAACTCAGCCGTACAAGTGATCTGCATTCTGTAAAAAAAACAGAAAAGTAGTTTGTTCATCCGTGTGTCGCTCAGTTAGTCACAGTGTTAACTTGAGACATTTTCGTTTTCGTACAATGTCGGCTAAGGATGGTTACGACACATTTATACTTGCGCGATCTAACCCAAAAACCTTTATTATGAATTATTCGTCATTCTCCTCCTCACACGTATTATTAAAATTTTTATGAGATATGGTTGATTTTTGCACGATTGTGTGTACAGTATTTGTGCTTTATGTGAAAACACTTTTATTCTATGCAAAAATAAGAATAGGTTGTACCCTTTCTGGCAATAAAACATGTCAAAACACCAAATAGATACCTTTTGCAAGGAATCTTGTATTTTAACTATTCTGTAAAAAATATATTTGACACTGTAAATTTTTGTTTCTTTTTTTCACTTTTATTCTGTCAAAAAAATTATGTTTTATATGTACTTTTTTACTGTCATTCTGTAAAAAAAAAATGCACTTTATTTTTTATATTGCACCCTGGGGACAAACGTTGGTTCATCGGTTTCCAACCACACGCTGCAACGTTGTTCCGACGTGCAATGTTTACCGCGAGGTTACGAATTTCCATGTCGAGGTACGAGGACGTTCACAGTCTTTAATACCTGAGCCCAGAATGGCAATGACCTAGCCAAACCCCCACCCCCCTCCTCCCTCAAAGATGAGTCAGGTGTGCCTGGAACCGTCGATGCAATTGGCAATGCCGTCCGGAATGTCAGGATGTTGCAATGTGTTGACGTGAGGGAGGATGTGGAATAAAAAAAAATATTTTATATTTTTAAAAAATTACAAGACGTTAACTCGGCGTGTTCAAAAGAAAACGGGTTTCAGTAATCCGAGTTTACCTTTCGCCAATCATACAAAACGGAATTGTTTCTGTTTTACAGCCATGATAGCCGTCGTGTGCTGCCTGACTTATGCGTTGAGATTTATAAAGAGCGGTAGCGCGCCAACTATAGCTTCCTGTGATTGAATAAAATCCATCACGTGCAGCTAATTTTAACTCAATACCCATTCACCGCGGCATAAATAACCGCTTTTGTAAAATTATGACGGCTGAATATATATATCATCCTCTTCATCAGTAGGATATGTTCTTTTTTGGAAAGACATCACATTTTGGGGGCGCTATGAACGCGGTGACCTGAGTTCTATTCCCAGCCATGGCTAACATTAGTGACGAGTGAAATCTGAACTGGCCCCAGATTTCCCACCTCCCCCCTGCACCTTTTAAACAACCCACACTGGACCAGCATGGTTCGCTATGCAATGCTGTCGACCCATACGGTTCACCCGTATTCTTGAAGAGGGAAATTGAGTTTTCAGGTTCACACGGCGTACAGCCGTTTCAATACGGGTAACAATTTATTTTGTCTACTTGTTTGTGTTTCTCCATTGTGATAGGACTTTTGTAGGATGAACGTTGAGATTTATAAGGGCACGGGGTGACCAATGAGGTCTGAAATGGTCTCTAATAAGGGGCCGTCCATAAATGACGTCACGCACCTAGGGGGGGGGGGGAGGGGGGTCAGACATTTGTGACGATGTGTGACGAGGGGGAGAGGGGGGGTTTGAGAAATGTGACGTTCCATAAAAATGTGCAACATCAAATAAACAATAGAATTGTTATAACAACACACATTTGGATAAATTTTCATTATTAACTATTTGAATATTTAAATTTACTAAGGTCACCTTTAGATTTATTCCATGAAGGAGCATTTTGCTTCTCCATGGGTGAATGGAGAAGCATACATTTTTACATGTTTTGATAGGTGCTCGCTGAACAGCACTTGTTCTGACAGTCTGCTAAAGGTCACGTGGGGGATCTCTGTCTTTGTGTGCACGTGTGTGTGTACGAGTATAAAAAGCAGCAGCAAACTCGATACACATACCCTGTCTCCTTTTTCACCTTTGAATCCAGCAGAGCCCGGGTTCCCTGTCTCACCCTGAAGGGGACACGGAGAGAAACCAGGTCAGGGGACACGGGGGAGTGGAACGTGTTGAGTTGTGGACCCAAGGAGCTTGGAGGGGCATTCATTAAACCGTGGCAGATAAATCCACGGTGAATTTGAATTTGGAAACAACAAATAGAAAACAAATTAATCACAACACGGGAGTCAATTAATGAGTTAATGATGACGTCACCCTGCTGCTGCTCTATATAAGAACGGGAGACACAGCAGAGCCTCACCATTCTGGCGAATTGCCCGATGATGCTGGATGCAATTACCAGCGAAACGTCGTACTCAAATTGTAAATGTTGTGGTTTCACGCTTCAACACACCGGTGGGCTAAAGCAGTGAACTAATTGTCTTTTGTCAACGTGACACTTTTTTACTGATTGGCCGTGTCGGGTGGTGGAGGGTTACGACACATTTATAAATAACGCGATCTAAACCCAAAAACATTGATTATGGACGGGAGTCAACTTTACAGTTTGCCGTGCCATTCTGAGTGTAACTGCAGCTTGCAGGCTTATTCTGCGAGCTGTGAAAATATTATTGCGAAGAGCCACGTATATCAGCTTAACAACTCATAATCTCACGCAGCCGGTCGAGTTTTAAGAATAACTCGTGTGGCGTGACACTGAAGCCCAGGGCGTGCTGCCCATGCTGTTAATGGTTCATTATCGCACTGCGCTTGCAATCCAAAATCCACCGGTTCGCTTTCCTGGCACGGCAGTGGAAACAAACGGGGGCAAGTAAGTGTGCGCCACACACTTCGCACCTCCCATTAGCACGGTTGGCCGCGTGCGGTGCAAAAGAAGTTCCACGTGTTGCACACTCGAAATGAAGGACGTGGGCAGGTGCTCCAAATCGAGGGCAAGCACATTTATTTATTGTGGTTAATATTAATCTTGGGAAGAACAGCACCGTCACTCTGTAAACTGCCACAGCACGTGTGTTACAACCAGCCTTGCGCCCGAGCCGCCATTAACCATGTGACTGGTATATCCGCGCGGTCATTCAATAACCCTGCCAGCCACCTACAGGCCCGACTCAGTCATCACATGCTGCTGTACACACATGCATTGATGCACTGCACAGCACATCAGGACCTTTCACAGAACCACACTTTACTCCCTTGCTGCACAAGGACATACTTAAAAGAGTGATCCATTCCTAATGTGCCACACACGTACACACAGACACACCCCCCCCCCCCCCAAGATTTCTGGCCAGCATGGAAGATGTAAGCCAAGTGCCCTCTCTACAGGGGGCTCTACAGGGCTCCCTATTGTGGAGGCGCTTCAGCCAGTAGGGGTGGAAGCAAGCAATTGGAGGGCTGCTCCTTAACTTCTCCTACAGCCATGACCACACTGAGCCGAAGCACGCCTCAATTACGTATGATGCAGCTTTCGCAACGAGTCTCTCTCTCTCTCTCTACGTTAATTCTGTGTTTGTGCCCCCCCCACCTCCCCAAAAAGGAGTTACCGCCTCTGAGTTACGAAGAAATACTCAAGACATTAAATGGGAATAAGAATATCTAACAGATTTAAAGCGTTCGTGACTGCAGGGATTCATCTTCTTGGTTCTTTCGGTAAAGTCACGTAAAAGGGAAATAATAAAAGAATAAAAAAAAATAAACTAATTATTTTATTATTTTTATTATGAAATGAAACATAAAAAAATAATATAGTAATTATTTTTTAATGTTTTATTTTTATTATTTTATTATTTCCCTTCTACGTGACTTTACCGAAAGAACCAAGAAGAGAAACAGGTACAGAAGAGGGGAGAACTACGTGTGAATTAATTGTCTTGACTGGTACATCATCATTATTCAGCAAATAACAAAAACGGAGACTTTTCACTACCTCAAAAGGAGGAGGGTCCCGGGAAAACCAGGGCAGGTGGCAACCTCACCCCAAGCCCACAGGTGAGAGGACCAAAATCAAAGGTCCAGGAGCAAACCCTCAACTCGTACCTCCTCTCCTTTGTCCCCCTTTGCCCCCATGGGACCCAGTGAACCACCATCGCCAGGGTCTCCCTGCAGGCGACACGTCACAAGGCATTAGAATGAAGACACACAGCAACACAAAGACACAGGGTTCCCCCCCTTACAGCCTCAGCATGATGCTGGGGCAAGTGCTGTTAGTAGCGAAGACCATTTCGATTTAAAGCTTTCGTGACTGCAGGGATTCAAATTCTTGGTTCTTTCGGTAAAGTCACATAGAATGGACGCTGTCTTTCTGACAGACCTGTTCTTCACCTGAGGACGGCTGCTTGCGTTGTGGCCGAAACGTCGTGATAATTATTTTAT
Organism: Lampetra fluviatilis; assembly: GCF_964198595.1. Taxonomy (NCBI): domain Eukaryota; kingdom Metazoa; phylum Chordata; class Hyperoartia; order Petromyzontiformes; family Petromyzontidae; genus Lampetra; species Lampetra fluviatilis. The sequence goes on along the minus strand of NC_136276.1, from coordinate 32,116,706 downwards.
TATGTTTTATTTTTATTGTTTTATTATTTCCATTATACGTGACTTTACCGAAAGAACCAAGAAGATAGCGAAGACAAATTCAGATTTGCCACGATATACGAGGAAGTGGTGCGGCTAATGCCATGTCTGCCGATTTTGTGTCTCCATTGCTGATTTTATAGTTGGCCGAGCCAAAATTATGGAAGCCCAGACTCAGTTCAGATATCACTCGACCTACATACCCATGTACATTAGACAAAGTCAAAGATCCCCCTATATCCATTAACAGACTGTTGGGACAAGCGCTGTTAGCGAGCACCCATGAAGGCCACCATAGCACACGAGGGGGTGGTGTGGCCAGCACTACGCCGGACCGAATTTGTCTCCTTAGTGGTGATGTTTACACATCGTATCAGGTACTCATTTGAGGCTGAGTCGACCTAGGCGAGGCCCAGAACTGGTTCAGATAATCGTCTCTGGTGTTGACCGTGGGGCAGGAATCGAACTCGGGTCGATGGGTTCGTATCGTAGCATGTTAACCCGCTACACTACCGATGTATGTATGAAAATGCACACGTAAATAGCAAGCTATGAAATGCAATGCAATTAGCTTATCCATAGAATCAGCATGAAGAATTACGTAGAGTAGAAGCTTCACACATTTTAAACTAGAAACACTGAAATAATGTAATTTTAATAATGATTTCTAAGAATGCCATTTTTATAATTAATTCAAGAAATCTTTACATTGTTAGTAACCAACAAAAACATTTTTTTTATTTTAACAGGTAAGGCCCATTGAGCTACATTGCTCTTTTTCAGAGGCGACCTGGCCCCAAATAATAGCTCAACGAAGTGGCTTATCATGTGGAAATTTACAGCAGCCAAATACTCTAAAGGCATGTTTCTAAATGCAGAGAGAAAAACCGGAGGACCCGGAGAAAAATCCACGCGACCACGGGGGAGAGAGACACGCTAACCCCAAATACACAGCAGCAGGCGTCAGGGTCTGGATCGAACCCACGACCCCAGTATACCAGGCGAGGTAGTTAACATCTCGCCACTGTGGCACCATAACCACGTGTGAAGCCTACACACACAGGTGTCGCGTAGGCGGGACCAACTGTTGAAGAGTGCCGTGGTGCGAACTTTTATAAAGAGTCTGACCTTTTGTCCGGAAGGGCCTTGTCTGCCAATCTCCCCAGGATCACCCTGACGATGAAAATACGATAAGCACGTGCATACAGGATTCCTGCCGTGATGATGCAACGGTTAGCGGCGACATCTGGACTTGCAATCCAGATGTGTCAGTTCCACGTGGTCCCCCGGCCCCGCAGTTGAACAACAATGGTGCAAGTTTGTTCAATTCTGCCACCAAACCCACCACCACCACCACTCCCACCCCCCGGCCACCTGCGGCCACCACAGTTAGTCAGTGGGAAGGTCACGTGTGGTGTTGCGTAAAGCGTGGGATACTCCCACCTCTTCCCCAGACGTCTGACCAGTGTTTTGTAGGTAGGCCAAATACCTCTTTAAAAGGATGGCAGCGTGGAAGAGTAGGCAAATATTCTACATAGAGAGGCTCTCCGGAGCTCCCTCTTGTTGGAGGCCCTTCCACGAGCAGTCGTGTGAGCAAGGCACTTGCAGGGCTGCACCTTTACCTTACCCTACATATATTAGCACGGTTGACTACGTACGGCGGTAAAGAAGTTCAACATACAGTGCACATATGCTTGTTGCAGGCCACTTTATTGCATTTGTTATTTTAACTGTGTTTCTCCCCAATAGATTCCAGTTGTGTTGTCAGCGGCATGCCATTCGATGAAGATGCAGAGAGTTTTCATTGAGAACTATCACGCCGAACGATCCACCACCCTGAGTTGGAGAAAGGCATCAGAACATGATGTCACGTAACTACTTCTGATGTGCCATCGATACCGCCTCTTTATCCACATTGGGTGGTGCTCATTTCCGTACGCGATGTTAAACGTGTTCGACGCAGGGCAATTGAAAATAAAAAAAATCGTCCTCAGAGCAGGAATATGTGTAAAAGTGAGAACATTCATTTAATGCGGTTTATTTTAGTAAATGATGACCAGGAAGAAACCACCAATTGGCTACAATCGATTGCACAGTTTAAACACGGTTGGCCGGAACACGAATTCGAACTCAGGATCTCAGAGATTCCAGCTCAGCGCTCCGTCAACTACATTAGCTCCCCGGGTCACTCATTAATTGGCTGAAAAGACATTAATATATAAGAGGACTGCAAAGCTTTGGCGATTGTATGCACCGGCTCACTGCCTGACTACTGCCTTCCAGCTTGTCTGTAGTTTGTCATCGATTGTGAGATGCAATTTGCATGAATGGCGACGCTGAATAACAACTATATAAAAAAAATCACTCAGCCACCTCAATGTGCACAGCTTTTCTCTTTAAAGAAACACTGTCTCAGTTTTGTCGGCATTCACCTTGAGGCCGGGGATGCCAGGATTCCCTTGGGAACCCGGTGATCCAGTGTCTCCCTGTGTCCCAAACAAAACGGACGCGCGTGCACACGCACACACGCACGTACAAACACTCGTCGTATGCGATTTACACTCAAACCATCAACCGCTCACTCGCAGGCTACGGCAACGAAATAAATAAAAGCTCAGCAGAGAAAATCAACAGCTGGCAGAAAAACAAATACACTGTTGTGATTTCACATTTGAAGAGGAAACAAAAATATCTCCCCTAACACTTTCAAAGAGACGCAAAGGGAATGAGGGGTAATAACAGGGACAGGGGTATGCACGGGGGAAGCATCAGAACTCTGCTATTACTGTCAGACCACGTTTGAAGCGTGAGATTAGCACGACAAGGATAAGCAGAAACGTTGTAAGTGCAATCAAGCTTGGGGGTGCGGGGGAGGAAGCCTGTTAATTATCATTAGAGGATTTTTGCAGTGCCTTGTTGAAGTTAGTTACGGATGATGATGATGGATCATGGAAAGATTGATAGATGGTCATGATGATGATAACGTATCATGGATGATGGTGATAATGGGGGGTGATGGATGATTTTAATGTATCATAGATGATGATGATGATGATGAAAGTATGGATGATGATGATAATTATGTATCATGGATAACGGTGGTGATCATGATGGATTATGCTGCTGCAGTTGGTGATGACAGATCAATGGATGGATGATGTTGAAAGATTATGATAGCTCATGGATAGTTGATGGCCATTATCGATGATGATGATGATGGATGGATAACAATGACGATGACTATTATAAGGGGTGATATCGATGACGGATAATCATTATTGCAATGTTGACGATGAACACTGGCTTCACAAACAAAACAAACGCTTCCCACCTTTTGTCCAGCGTAGCCTGGCAGCCCATCCTTGCCATCTTTTCCCGGGGAACCCTGGCATGGAGAACATTTCAGTAACGATCAGCCACCCTGTGGACTGCCATGGTCCATCAAGATTGAATTAAATTACGATTTTTAATGACACTTTATGTTTAAATAAATATATATTTTTTGTATTAAAGCTAATAAGTGGGAACAAGAATGTACATCGATGAATACACACACCAAAAAACAAAGTGCAAGATTAATTTGGCACAAATATGCCAAGTATTTTTTTTAAAAACACAACTTGAATAATGTAATTACAGTAATCATGTACAAATATAAACAGTGGCATGTGCTTAATGATGTATTGTTATAGTATTAACATGATGTTTGCTCGATTCATTACATGAGAGATTTAATACACAGTGAAATTATTTAGTGATACTGCTGCTGCGTTGCAGAAGCGTAATTAATCATGAATAAATACACTCGACGCATCCATTAATAATAAGCGTGGCCCTAAAATAAAAAGTATAATAGGCAACGTTTCAAGCAATGGCACATAAGAGCCTACACGTAAAAAACGTGCTTTGTATGTGCCATCAAGAAGGGCCGTTTCCCAAAATGCAACCTATTGTAATTTGATCAAATACCTAAACTGTAGGAGCAAATCGATTCAATGGATGTCACCACTTAAAATAATGAATTAACGAACACAGTCATTTATAGTGCATTGAAAGTGGGGGGAAAGGTTAGAAAGTTGCTCGAAACTCACAAAAGACTTGTGCTGAGAAATAGCATAAATATAAAGAGATGGAAATGCTCAAGTGAAGAAAGTGATCATGAATAAAAACATTATCATATTCATTGCGCAAATAACCTCATAACGTGTTCAAAATAATGCAACGAGCAGCCTAACAGGATCTGCAAACTCTCAACTCTGGAATCCGCGTGGTGTTGCTGTGTCGCGAACGCTGCGTACGCACCGGTGAACCCACAACTCCTAGTCGACCCACATAGCCAAGGTCGCCAGGTAGGCCCTGTGAAACCACAGAAGACAATAATGTCCGTGATGGCTCAGAGATAACGCTGCTCTGGGACCCTAATGAGGAAGAGTCGACGAGTGACAGTGGTGGAATTCAGAGCACGCAGCTGGCAATGCCAATGAAGGAAGCAGAAATAAAATAATAGATCATTATTTTGTCCGACGTGTGGTTACGGGTTTGTACCGCGCGTTGATCGGCACGATGTCTGACGTTTCGCTCCACATGCCGGGAGCTGCTTCGTCATGTGCAGCGAAAAACGTCAAACGACACACGAAAAAGGTCGGACGGTTGTGCCCAACGACGCATTTTCACTCCGCGCGATCGGAGATTGTTCCTGCCGAAGGGCTTCATCCTGATAACGGTCCCATTGCGTGGAGCGAAACGTCGGACATCGTGGCCGAACAACGCAACGGTACATCGCGAAGACACGCAAGAGAGCTACACGGCACGACCGCGACAAAACCCACGCGAGAGTAAAAAAAAAAACCCATAGGGCAATTACCTGGTCACCCAACTCCATCTTGCGCAAGCATGCACAGCGGGTTAGACAAGGAACGCGAGATAAAAGGCTGCGTTTGAGAGATCGGAGCAGCAGACTCGGCCTCGTTAAGATATTGGTCAGGACAGCTCATTTCCTCTGGGATAGAGTAACGAGCGCCGCCGGTTTAGAAGCCTTTAATGTAATAAATGTCCTTTAGACAAGAGGTCGTTGTCGGTGTACATGATCGGCGGCTTGTAGGATATGAAATTAGGATATAATGGGCAGAACCCTGTGCTCATTTCCTACAGACTCAGCACAATATTCGGTTTCACGCACTCTAAAGAGGGCACATTTTCCGAAGAATGAAAACGAAAGCCAGACAAATATGCGAACAAGACAATTAACTGTAGGAAAGTATCGGCTTTATCTGATTTTTTACGTGACAAATAAGGGAGAAATGTAATTCTCTTAGGCGATTTAATGACAGTTAATTAGCCACCATTATGTAATTAATATAAATGCATATCACGTGAAGGATACAAAATGTTGTCGTGTCCCATTTTCACGCGGCGAAACAGACCCGTGCAGTAGTTTTTTTTATCACCCACAATTATTGCAGATGGTTGTCAAATGAATTAAATACCCCAATGCGGAGCAGGTGAGGCTGAAGTCTGCAGTTAATTTGTGGCAAGAGATCAGCGGAGACGGACACACGCAATTAGCCATGTTAACAGACTACAACACACACCAGAATGGTCCATTCGCAAAGGCACGGCGGCATTGCAGGAAAACCTAGGGATGTTGCCAGGGGCGCAACTTATATAGGGGGTATGCGGCAGTGCAATGCCACGCAAAGGGGGCCCAGTAGGCCATGAGGGGGGGGGGGCAAATTAACAGATTAACAAATACAACAATGATAACTGTTTTTATATTTCTTCCCTTAAAATTGTTGTATTTACACCATTGGAACTTCATTTGCCAGTTAAAATATAACTGTTTTTTTACCCTTCTATCTGGCAACAAAACTGACACCTTTTTACAAGGAGTCATGTTTACATAGACCACAATACCTGCAGTCATAATGCAAACAAAAACATAACTCTGATAATGTGCACTGTCCTTGAAATTGACAGTGCACATCATCAGAGTTATGTTTTTGTTTGCATTATGACTGCAGGTATTGTGGTCTATGTAAACATGCAAACAAAAACATAACTCTGATAATGTGCACTGTCCTTGAAGTTGACAGTGCACATTATCAGAGTTATGTTTTTGTTTGCATTATGACTGCAGGTATTGTGGTCTATGTAAACATGACTCCTTGTAAAAAAGGTGTCAGTTTTGTTGCCAGATAGAAGGGTAAAAAAACTGTTAAATTTTTACTGGCAAATGAAGTTCCAATGGTGTAGATGCAACAATTTTAAGGGAAGAAATACAAAAAAAAATGTTCCCCCAAAGATTAACCATACGTGCCAACAGAACATTGTTACAAATGAAAACATCTATTTAATTTCCTAAAAATACACGCAGCGTGAAATATAGTCGCGCTACTGCTGATGTTTGTTACTGAACGCCAGGATTGTTTGCTCACTGACATGCGCATGAAAGCAAGATAACTTAATTGTGAGCGTTGTATCTTTCAATATTTGTATTGATGCTGTCACCGTGAGACTGTCTTCCTCTAAACCCAATACACGGTGCACCAAAAAATAATATAAAAGTGAGAGCCTACGTATTGTTGTATACGGGTTCAAAATATCCGTGACCATTTCAGTAAAAGTGAGTCGGGAGAAAGTAGGAGGGACCCACAGTCGTATCTTGTATACCCACCCCGTTTAAATAGGTCGTTTCGCCCCTGGATGTTGCCACGGTGGTGTAATGGTCAGCACACCGGACAATAGAGGTCGCCGGCTCGATTCAATCGCCTCGGCGTGGCAGAAAAAAAACACCATGCAAGTTCCATAAATCTCCCCCTCTGTCCACCCGGCACTCTATATAGGCACACGCCAGTTATTCTCGATCGGCATGTTGCGTGTGGTGGGACAAAGTGTCGGTACTTTCCCACGTCTATCGTAACAACTGGCCAGAATTGGACAGTCGGCCAGACATCTTCTTCAAGGGGGCCTTAGACGGCTCCGTCTAGCGGTGGCCCTTCCGCCAAAAGTGGACGTTGGGAATACATTGTCAGGGCTGCACCTTCACCTTGTGCAGTGAAATCATCGCACGATGCTCAGCGGAAACACGGCGGACAATGACGAAAGGCCACACACCTGGCTGCCGATTGCTCCAGGAGGCCCGGGCTGACCAGGTGGCCCGCGTTTCCCCTGCGAGCGTTCGGAGGAAGAAACACACGGTGACGGAAATTAATCATCGGTGCAAAGCCTCGGGTTATTGGAACATAGAGGGGGGCAAGGGGTGCAATATCTCCCCTACCCCAACCACCATCCCCCCCCCCCCATTAACCTTTTTTGAGAGGGAGGTGGAAAGCCATGTGGAGTGCCCCCCCCCCCTCATAAATTAAGACAGCGAGCGTGCTGTGGAATTAAAATGGGGGTTGAGAAGCACTGAATTAAGGCCTCTCCCCACCTTGCATGTGTGGTGGCCTCAACCACACCCTATTGTCGGTCACGGGAGACGTTTGACCGTACTTCACTGTGCTTGTCAATGTGGGTTGATAACGGTGGAGCGGTGGGGGGGGGGGCAGCTGAACCGGCTCAGATACCACTCGCCACCGACGTTAGGCTTGGCCGGCGGGGGAATCGAACTCGGGTCGCCGGATTGACCGCGCGGTGCGCCAACCGCTGCACCACCGCCGCTCCACGCCCCGAATTTGAGATTTTCCAGGGCGGGTGGCCATCCGACGAACAGAAGCTCGTGTGAATGGGAATGCAAAGGAAGTGGCCCCGTTTGAAGATTTCCATCGTGCCGCTAAATGACCACGTTCGACCTCCACAGATGGTACCGATTAAACCGAACAACGGACCACTTCCAAACGCACATTTGAGATCCGTGCCACGCACGAACCATGCGTGGGGTTTTTTGTAGTTTTGTTTTACCCTTCCAGCCATGTTCCACCACATGTAGGTCAATTACACCCACGCTGCATGCCAATTTGGCCGCAGGTTTGTGAAAATCACCGCTCAATAGCTGGTCTGCAGACCACCCGGTTGCATGAGGAATGCCCCCCCACCCCATTCACCAGTGTAGATATTCAGGAGCCAATTTAATTAAGATTAACAGTAAACACCATTCTTTATTGTGAATTCATACGTTTAACTGTTGACGTAAATGTCTTACTTGTAGCCCCATGTCACTCCACTAAAAGTCTCCCCACGCATTCCAGTCAAGGGAGGGGGGGGGGTGTTTAACCATACTTCACCACGCTGGTCAGTGGAGCAGAAGTGCAGGATTGGTTCAGGTGTCACTTGCGGGGTTCTGGGGCCAGGCATCTAAGTCAGGTCGCCAGGATCATAGTGCAGTGCGCTAAGCACTATGCCACCACTCCACCCGTGTGTCTATAATGATATTTATTTATCTCCTGTTGCCTTCGTCAGCTACTCTTAAATTCGTAAGTTGTTTTAGTTTTTTTCTCTGTTAAAGACACAATCAGAAACATGGGCTTTGACAAAAGTGGAACAAGGAGCTGAGAACTGCGAATAGAGGCACGGAGGGACGTTTGCGTCACGTTGCACCGAGACACAGAAAGGGGAAAGAGATGATGGATCAGAGAGCAAATGGCAGTCAGAGACAGCATACCGACTTAGGTGTAAGCGATCTTGGGCGAGAACACATCGCTGCTTTTTCCTGGATTTTTCTGTTTGCGCAAAGTCACTTTAAGATGTTTTCTTGTTCATGTTTTTGTTTTTTGTTTGTTGCGGTTGCACCTGATTCAAGAGCCGAATGGCTCACAGGGCTGAAACTGAAAAATAAATGAAACTGAAGCTGAACACATCGCGATAAAGGATGGTTGTCGGTGGTTGGGAATAATGATGGAAGGAAGATGCCCAAGAACACATCCACCGCGGAGATGGATGAACGACATCAGATCGTGTGCAGAATCGACTGCTAGATGAAGGCTTCCCTCATGGGTTGTTGTTTGACCATACTTCACCACGCTGATCAGTGAGGGTTGCTGTAAGTAGGTGTTCAAGACAGTGCCCGATTATCCTAGTAGCAAAAGTAGCTACTGTACATATGTAGCTACGGGCCCCGCACTTTCAAGGGCCCCGCGCTAAATGCTTTCAAGCTACCAATTCCGGTTCAGTGATTCTGCACTTGCTCTATTACTATAGTACTATACCGCCTTCAACTTTTATGAACGACTGGGTGTTTAAGGTTAGCGATTTGTCGTATTATCTGGCTGTATGGTAAATGAAAGAATACAATTACTTTACTATGCAAGTTGAAAATGTATGTCTTTTAATATTTATGTGTGTTTTATTTATTTAATTAGGGCCCCTTTATAACATATGCTACGGGCCCGCACTAGCTTAATCCGGCACTGGTCCAGGACCAGATCAAGATATCGCTCGGACCGAAGTTTGTGCGTGAAGAAACGAGCCCTCGTGTTGTCCTGTACAATAGCGCCACCCAGCGAACATTACTTTACCACGTTTAAATAAAACTCAAGTTTGATTCAATCTGCCTGCGGAGCCTTCGAGACCGATCCTTCCAGGGGAGAATGAGTTTGAGAAGACAAACGATGGCCCTGGTTTGACCTCTCGCAGTCTGGTGGCCAGTTGAATACAATTCTGCCGTGTTGCAGGCAAGGGCTCTCCCCTGGCCACCGTGTGATATGGGAATTCAACCGCAGTGCAACACACGTGGTATGATCAAAGTCAGGCCGACGGACATGAAAGTCATTTGATTTTGACAAAACGAGAGACAAACTTAATTTGGAGCTTTCGTGACTGCAGGAATTACTCTTTGGTTCTTTCGTTAAAGTCACGTAGAAAGATAAAATAATAAATTAAATACAAAGGCGGCCGGGGGCGTGGTGATGGCCACCCACCCCTATTGTGTCGGCCTTCATCGATGCTCGCTAACAGCACTTGACACAAAAAAGCGTGTTGAGCCTATACGGGGGATCTTTGTGTGAGTGGGTGAGGGTGAGTTTTTTGTGACCTGCAGTGTGGTAGTGGTGGTTCAACACCGTGCGGTGGATGAGACGAAATGGTGGAGTGGTAGAACTGAGTCCTCAACATCGGTGAGTGGTAGACCAAGTCCTCAACATTGGTGAGTGGTAGACCAAGTCCTCAACATTGGTGAGTGGTAGAACCGAGTCCTCAACATCGGTGAATGGTTGACCAAGTCCTCAACATCGGTGAGTGGTTGACCAAGTCCTCAGTATTGGTGGAGGAATCAATTACAGTCATACCTCGGTATACTACCACTTTGGAATATGTCGAATTTGGTATACGTCGTGTTTTGACGAGAAAAAATGCCTTGGGATACGACGTCTTGCTTGGGATACGACGCGCTTGCTAGAACTTGTATGGGTCGGGATGAGTCACCGCGTACAGTACCCGCGTATACCCCACCCCCAATAAAGCTCTAACAAGCCGTAACAGTATTGTGTGGAATGACCAATGTCACACTTCAAGAACATTCTTAGAAGAAGGCAAAAATAAACTTCAATGGACAGGTTTTTAGTAACACTCAAACCTGGTGAGCCTCAACCAGGTCCAAGTCAAGAAAAAAGACAGGAAAGATAAAGAGAAAAAACCCCACAATTTCAGCTTCCTGAAGTTTTAATGTAAGGGGACTCTGCGTCCAAAAACTAACATTTCCTCCTCCTCCTCCTTCCTAACCACCTTCCTCGTAAGCAATCAACTCTTCTCAGCAAGGTAAAGTGACGTTACATTTTATTTTTATTTATTTATACCTTTATTTATACATTTATTTTAATTTATGCATGCATTTTAGTAATAAGTAGTGTCTACATTATTTTATACAACCCCGTTAATGTATAATATGCCATAAAAATATAATTTATTATACTCTGGAACGGATTATTTCCTTTCCCTTTATTTATTATGGGAAAATTCGTTTGGTATACGTCATTTTCTGTATAAGTCCTACCTTCTGGAACGAATTACCGACGTATACCGAGGCACCACTGTAGTTAAGTTCACAGGAACAGTAACCACGAAAGTTGCTATAGAATTAGTTATGTTAAAGTGGCTTATATTATTTATTGTAAAAATGGCTCATTTGACAGACTTACACACTGACATAAGTGTCAAATTTGTGAAACGATTCATCGTTAGTCTGTAATGATTACATTTGTCCATGTCCACCATAGAGGGCGCTGTTGTACCACGCGAGGGCAGGGCATCATTCCAAGACTGTAAACACGAATTATTCAATAACAGCGGAATAAAAATAAATTATAATGGGCGACGTTTCCGTTAATGGTCCTTTATCATAGCACATAACATGAATGTGCAAAGGTCATGACCCTAAATGTCGCCTATGTTATATTTGTTACCTTTTAAAGCCAGTGTTATTGACGAATGTGTGGGGTTATTTTGTAAATTGTGCTTGTGCACGGCTGCCAACACAGGTTCAATTCATTTCATGAGCAAGTTTCCCTTCGCCAGGTTCCCGTGAGCCACTTTCCCTGAGCCGATTGCCCTGTGTCAGTTTCCCTGAGTCAGCCTTCGTGAGCCAGTTTCCCTGAGTCAGTTTCCCCGAAGCAAGTTTAGCTGAATCTGCCCGCATGTCGTGGAAGCGCTCAGGCAAAGTTGATGATGTAGCTGTCAGCACGGGCTGTCGACCAAGGACCAGAGGATTGGCTGTCACCAGCCGGAGGCATCAATCCTCCTTGCACCCTCGTCTTACGCGTGCTTCCAAAAGTAAACAGCAGCCACGCTGCTTAAGGAGGCAGTGAAAATGCGGGCCTGCAATGGCTGTAATTCTGAAGTTCGGAGGAATGTAATCCGGGGGGTGGGGGGGGTCATTGATAGCGGGGTTAATCGGTCATCACGGCACTGGCTTAGCTATCGATTGTGCAGGCGGTGTAACTGCACTGGGAGCTATGGACCGGAGGGGCTCGAGTGGCGGGATGCTGGGCTTACCGGAGGTCCCTCCTTCCCCGACGCTCCTCTCTGGCCCCGACGACCCTGCAAACGTCATAAAATAAATGCGTAGACAAGACGTCTCCTTCACATCGACACGCGTTCTCCGTCTCTCCACGTAAACAAAACAGACGTGTTTCTTACAACAACAAAAATCCATCAGCCGCACGGCCTTCTGGGTGTGCATGATTTCATTGCCGGCGACGGCGAATGTTTGACCTTGTAATATATCGCATCCTAAATTACAAAAGCAATTTGATAATAATAAACAATAATGTTGCAATTTATGTACCCTGGCAAAGCATCTGCGAGTGTCAAGAGGGCCCACTATTAGGATGTTTTAAATGGAAATACAGCCCTAGCCAATGGCTCGCGATGCGGCGGTGACAATAATCCGGTCGCTTTCACCGGGGACATGCCCTCGCCTCCACCGAAAACCCCCACGTAACGTTGACCCCCAACTAAAAAAAAGAATCGCGCCGGACCCCATCCATTAACCGTGGCGGCTTCTGGGGGGGGGGGGGGTCACGAATAAATAATTTGCCAAAGCGGCGCTCGTGGGCGAAACCTAATTCCGTGGCCGCGATGAGAGGTTCGCTCCGAGGGATCGCGACTACAGGGGGGAAAAAATGTTCTAAGTTTTCCCCGGCGCGCTCGCGTTCCTTCCTCGACGCGCGGGGCGGCCAGGCGGGTGGGATCGCGTTTCCGCGAGCGCGAGGAGTCAGTTGGCGCACGTGCTCCCGCGTGTGCTGTTAGGCTTGGGGGGGGGGGCTCGCTCTCCGGCCCCCACCCCCTCCCTCCCACCCTCCCTCTCCCCCCCCCCCCTCGGTGTTCCAAGTCCCTCGACTTTAACGCAGCAGGAGGTTGGATGGCGCAAAATGTACGCGCGCACTCCGGCGCGTGTTTTTTCTGGTTGTGCTCCACGTGCCGGACATCATGGGGTTTTAACGTCATGCCTGACATCGTGCAACGAAACGAAAGCAAATTCGGTTCCTTTGGTCCGAAGAGGAGGCACAGATCGTGGAGCGAAACGTCGGACAGCGTGCGGAACAGCACGCAGTACAACCCGGAAACGCAATGGGATTTTGAAATAAAATCTACGCCGAAGTAAATTGTAGGCAGCACTGAAGGGACCCGCAGGTCTTCAGGGTTGGCTGTTGCCTATAATGCCAGGAAACCCAGAGATGTTAGTTCAACAGGACTCGCCCTGCGGATGAGACCTAAAACCGATCCAAGGCTTTGGCTTTTAAAATAAATGTTGCTGGAAAGCTTTGGTCTGAAAGGCCGGTAAGCTGACGGAACTAAATGTTATTCCATTGCATTTTTGGCAGTGAAACGGACCCTTGTCTGTTTACGGGTGGGTTAGAGGCATCATGAAATCCCTGGCATCAGATCTGTGACACGTGATCTGATCAAGGAAGAGGAGTCGGAGAAGGGATGTGGCTTGTTCATTTAAGACGAGCAATACATAAATAAATACAATCATTGACATTTCTATTCGTGCCACATATTTGAACCCGAAATGAAGTTCACATCTACATAACCCCGCACAGCCGTGGTGGATGTTTGAAGGATGTGCGAGTTCAAAAAAATAACAATTGAGCTCCTTTAAAATTATTTCACGCAAATAAAAGCACGCAAATAAGACAACATCAGAGAGCCACCACTTAGCCATGGCAATTGCTGTTGGCGAGCACCTGACGAGGCTGGCATGGCACGCAGCAATGTGTGTTGTTGCCACATTGCTCAGCGTCTTGACAAATGGTTGTACTGAAATATTGGTTAATTTCCACGCCACGTCGTCTCACACGGGAGGCGGGGGGGTGAGCACGAGAACTGTACAGATGAGTTTGTGAAAAGGAATGGCTGAGTTTGTGAAATGGAATGGCTGTAACGGAACTCTGCCCCTCAACCCCCCCACCCCCGTCTCTACCCCCACCCCATCCGATAACCACAGCGTGTTTGACCCCAGGTCGACGACTAAGGAATGACCAGTGACCCGGTCACACGTGACTGTTGAGCCAGTTTCCTTTTTTAAGTACCAAAGGGGGGCCCGATTTGGCTTACGAGAGGCACCCTGCTGAGGCCTTACATCATGCACACCGCTCGATTGTGCCACTGCGCCTTGCGACCCTCTGCTGACTATCCCAGAACCGTAGATGCATGGCACCAGGGTGGTGCTTATTGACCAGATCATGTTTCGTAAATTGGGCTGGGTGATTGTTGTCGACTTACGCATTGCCGTGAAATATTAGCCCAATCGAAGGATGTGTGTAATAGGGGGGTCGCTACCGTAGTCACTGTTTTAAATAAGTAGCATCCCAATTCACTGCTGGATGAAGGCTTCCCCATGCCACGTCGTTTATGGGACTTGTTTGACCATACTTCACCACAATGGTTGGTGCGTGTTGGTGAAGATAGGGGGGCGGAGTTATCATCATCATCACGATCCATGGGCAGATAGCCCGTAGGTGCACATTTAATTTGTTTCCACTTTACTCTGTCCTGTGCCAATATTCTCGTGTAGCACGCATCTCTCTGGCACCAATCTCTTACGTGGTCGTCAAGGACTTCCTCTCTTTCCCGTTGCTTCCAATTTTTCCCCCCAAAAAACAACACAATTTAAATGTTCCTCTTGTTGTTCAGCCGGCATGTGTGTCCAAACGGTGCCAAATTCACTTCTCATCGCTGCCTGCGTCAGGGGGAGTTCAGAACAAGGGTGAATGTTCTTCTTCTTGGTTCTTTCGGTAAAGTCACGTAAAAGGAAAATAATAAAATAATAAAAATAAAACATAATAAAATAATTCTCACGACGTTTCGGCCACAACGCAAGCAGCCGTCTTCAGGTGGAGAACAGGTCTGTCGAGAAGACAGACTTTGTCTTCAGGTGGAGAACAGGTCTGCCAAGAAGACAGACTTTGTCTTCAGGTGGAGAACAGGTCTGTCGAGAAGATAGACTTTGTCTTCAGGTGGAGAACAGGTCTGCCGAGAAGACAGACTTTGTCATCAGGTGGAGAACAGGTCTGCCGAGAAGACAGACTTTGTCTTCAGGTGGAGAACAGGTCTGCCGAGAAGACAGACTTTGTCTTCAGGTGGAGAACAGGTCTGTCGAGAAGATAGACTTTGTCTTCAGGTGGAGAACAGGTCTGCCGAGAAGACAGACTTTGTCTTCAGGTGGAGAACAGGTCTGTCGAGAAGACAGACTTTGTCTTCAGGTGGAGAACAGGTCTGCCGAGAAGACAGACTTTGTCTTCAGGTGGAGAACAGGTCTGTCGAGAAGATAGACTTTGTCTTCAGGTGGAGAACAGGTCTGTCGAGAAGACAGACTTTGTCTTCAGGTGGAGAACAGGTCTGTCGAGAAGACAGACTTTGTCTTCAGGTGGAGAAGAGGTCTGTCGAGAAGACAGACTTTGTCTTCAGGTGGAGAACAGGTCTGTGCGAGAAGACAGACTTTGTCTTCAGGTGGAGAACAGGTCTGTCGAGAAGATATACTTTGTCTTCAGGTGGAGAACAGGTCTGCCGAGAAGACAGACTTTGTCTTCAGGTGGAGAACAGGTCTGCCGAGAAGACAGACTTTGTCTTCAGGTGGAGAACAGGTCTGCCGAGAAGACAGACTTTGTCTTCAGGTGGAGAACAGGTCTGTCGAGAAGACAGACTTTGTCTTCAGGTGGAGAACAGGTCTGCCGAGAAGACAGACTTTGTCTTCAGGTGGAGAACAGGTCTGTCGAGAAGATAGACTTTGTCTTCAGGTGGAGAACAGGTCTGCCGAGAAGACAGACTTTGTCTTCAGGTGGAGAACAGGTCTGTCGAGAAGACAGACTTTGTCTTCAGGTGGAGAACAGGTCTGCCGAGAAGACAGACTTTGTCTTCAGGTGGAGAACAGGTCTGTCGAGAAGATAGACTTTGTCTTCAGGTGGAGAACAGGTCTGTCGAGAAGACAGACTTTGTCTTCAGGTGGAGAACAGGTCTGTCGAGAAGACAGACTTTGTCTTCAGGTGGAGAAGAGGTCTGTCGAGAAGACAGACTTTGTCTTCAGGTGGAGAACAGGTCTGTGCGAGAAGACAGACTTTGTCTTCAGGTGGAGAACAGGTCTGTCGAGAAGATATACTTTGTCTTCAGGTGGAGAACAGGTCTGCCGAGAAGACAGACTTTGTCTTCAGGTGGAGAACAGGTCTGCCGAGAAGACAGACTTTGTCTTCAGGTGGAGAACAGATCTGCCGAGAAGACAGACTTTGTCTTCAGGTGGAGAACAGGTCTGTCGAGAAGACAGACTTTGTCTTCAGGTGGAGAACAGGTCTGCCGAGAAGACAGACTTTGTCTTCAGGTGGAGAACAGGTCTGTCGAGAAGATAGACTTTGTCTTCAGGTGGAGAACAGGTCTGCCGAGAAGACAGACTTTGTCTTCAGGTGGAGAACAGGTCTGTCGAGAAGACAGACTTTGTCTTCAGGTGGAGAACAGGTCTGCCGAGAAGACAGACTTTGTCTTCAGGTGGAGAACAGGTCTGTCGAGAAGACAGACTTTGTCTTCAGGTGGAGAAGAGGTCTGTCGAGAAGACAGACTTTGTCTTCAGGTGGAGAACAGGTCTGTGCGAGAAGACAGACTTTGTCTTCAGGTGTAGAACAGGTCTGTCGAGAAGACAGACTTTGTCTTCAGGTGGAGAACAGGTCTGTCGAGAAGACAGACTTTGTCTTCAGGTGGAGAACAGGTCTGTGCGAGAAGACAGACTTTGTCTTCAGGTGGAGAACAGGTCTGCCGAGAAGACAGACTTTGTCTTCAGGTGGAGAACAGGTCTGTCGAGAAGACAGACTTTGTCTTCAGGTGGAGAACAGGTCTGTCGAGAAGACAGACTTTGTCTTCAGGTGAAGAACAGGTCTGTGCGAGAAGACAGACTTTGTCTTCAGGTG
Organism: Lampetra fluviatilis; assembly: GCF_964198595.1. Taxonomy (NCBI): domain Eukaryota; kingdom Metazoa; phylum Chordata; class Hyperoartia; order Petromyzontiformes; family Petromyzontidae; genus Lampetra; species Lampetra fluviatilis. The sequence goes on along the minus strand of NC_136276.1, from coordinate 32,099,862 downwards.
GAGAACAGGTCTGTCGAGAAGACAGACTTTGTCTTCAGGTGGAGAAGAGGTCTGTCGAGAAGACAGACTTTGTCTTCAGGTGGAGAACAGGTCTGTGCGAGAAGACAGACTTTGTCTTCAGGTGGAGAACAGGTCTGTCGAGAAGACAGACTTTGTCTTCAGGTGGAGAACAGGTCTGTCGAGAAGACAGACTTTGTCTTCAGGTGGAGAACAGGTCTGTCGAGAAGACAGACTTTGTCTTCAGGTGGAGAACAGGTCTGTGCGAGAAGACAGACTTTGTCTTCAGGTGGAGAACAGGTCTGCCGAGAAGACAGACTTTGTCTTCAGGTAGAGAACAGGTCTGTCGAGAAGACAGACTTTGTCTTCAGGTGGAGAACAGGTCTGTCGAGAAGACAGACTTTGTCTTCAGGTGGAGAACAGGTCTATGCGAGAAGACAGACTTTGTCTTCAGGTGGAGAACAGGTCTGTCGAGAAGACAGACTTTGTCTTCAGGTGGAGAACAGGTCTGTCGAGAAGACAGACTTTGTCTTCAGGTGGAGAACAGGTCTGTCGAGAAGACAGACTTTGTCTTCAGGTGGAGAACAGGTCTGTGCGAGAAGACAGACTTTGTCTTCAGGTGGAGAACAGGTCTGCCGAGAAGACAGACTTTGTCTTCAGGTGGAGAACAGGTCTGTCGAGAAGACAGACTTTGTCTTCAGGTGGAGAACAGGTCTGTGCGAGAAGACAGACTTTGTCTTCAGGTGGAGAACAGGTCTGCCGAGAAGACAGACTTTGTCTTCAGGTGGAGAACAGGTCTGTCGAGAAGACAGACTTTGTCTTCAGGTGGAGAACAGGTCTGTCGAGAAGACAGACTTTGTCTTCAGGTGGAGAACAGGTCTGCCGAGAAGACAGACTTTGTCTTCAGGTGGAGAACAGGTCTGCCGAGAAGACAGACTTTGTCTTCAGGTGGAGAACAGGTCTGTCGAGAAGACAGACTTTGTCTTCAGGTGGAGAACAGGTCTGTCGAGAAGACAGACTTTGTCTTCAGGTGGAGAACAGGTCTGTCGAGAAGACAGACTTTGTCTTCAGGTGGAGAACAGGTCTGTCGAGAAGACAGACTTTGTCTTCAGATGGAGAACAGGTCTGCCGAGAAGACAGACTTTGTCTTCAGGTGGAGAACAGGTCTGTCGAGAAGACAGACTTTGTCTTCAGGTGGAGAACAGGTCTGTCGAGAAGATAGACTTTGTCTTCAGGTGGAGAACAGGTCTGCCGAGAAGACAGACTTTGTCTTCAGGTGGAGAACAGGTCTGTGCGAGAAGACAGACTTTGTCTTCAGGTGGAGAACAGGTCTGTCGAGAAGACAGACTTTGTCTTCAGGTGGAGAACAGGTCTGTCGAGAAGACAGACTTTGTCTTCAGGTGGAGAATAGGTCTGTCGAGAAGACAGACTTTGTCTTCAGGTGGAGAACAGGTCTGCCGAGAAGACAGACTTTGTCTTCAGGTGGAGAACAGGTCTGTCGAGAAGATAGACTTTGTCTTCAGGTGGAAAACAGGTCTGCCGAGAAGACAGACTTTGTCTTCAGGTGGAGAACAGGTCTGTGCGAGAAGACAGACTTTGTCTTCAGGTGGAGAACAGGTCTGCCGAGAAGACAGACTTTGTCTTCAGGTGGAGAACAGGTCTGTCGAGAAGACAGACTTTGTCTTCAGGTGGAGAACAGGTCTGTCGAGAAGACAGACTTTGTCTTCAGGTGGAGAACAGGTCTGTCGAGAAGACAGACTTTGTCTTCAGGTGGAGAACAGGTCTGTCGAGAAGACAGACTTTGTCTTCAGGTGGAGAACAGGTCTGCCGAGAAGACAGACTTTGTCTTCAGGTGGAGAACAGGTCTGTCGAGAAGACAGACTTTATCTTCAGGTGGAGAACAGGTCTGTCGAGAAGACAGACTTTGTCTTCAGGTGGAGAACAGGTCTGTCGAGAAGACAGACTTTGTCTTCAGGTGGAGAACAGGTCTGTCGAGAAGACAGACTTTGTCTTCAGGTGGAGAACAGGTCTGTCGAGAAGACAGACTTTGTCTTCAGGTGGAGAACAGGTCTGCCGAGAAGACAGACTTTGTCTTCAGGTGGAGAACAGGTCTGTCGAGAAGATAGACTTTGTCTTCAGGTGGAGAACAGGTCTGTCGAGAAGACAGACTTTGTCTTCAGGTGGAGAACAGGTCTGTCGAGAAGACAGACTTTGTCTTCAGGTGGAGAACAGGTCTGTCGAGAAGACAGACTTTGTCTTCAGGTGGAGAACAGGTCTGTCGAGAAGACAGACTTCGTCTTCAGGTGGAGAACAGGTCTGTGCGAGAAGACAGACTTTGTCTTCAGGTGGAGAACAGGTCTGTGCGAGAAGACAGACTTTGTCTTCAGGTGGAGAACAGGTCTGCCGAGAAGACAGACTTTGTCTTCAGGTGGAGAACAGGTCTGTCGAGAAGACAGACTTTGTCTTCAGGTGGAGAACAGGTCTGCCGAGAAGACAGAGTCTACTTGCGTTGTGGCCGAAACGTCGTGAGAATTATTTTATTATGTTTTATTTTTATTATTTTATTATTTTCCTTCTACGTGACTTTACCGAAAGAACCAAGAAGATGAATCCCTGCAGTCACGAAAGCTTTAAATCGAAATTTAACGGTGAATGTTTCTGTACTGCCCTCTACCGCTCATGACGCCTACCGCAGCAGCTGCAACCCCCCCCCCGCACCCCCCTTGCACATGTCTGGGGGGGGTGGGGGTGGTTCAGATGTCGCTCACCGCTGACGATATCCGTGGCTGTGAATACAACAACTCAGTTCGACGAGTTCACAGCAGCGCGGTTCGCTAACCGCTGCACCAACCGACCCACCTTCACCCCGGCGATCGCAGCGCGGCGCTCGATGGCGCTGACGTTGTCACGCCGCTAATGGAGCTGTCATTTTCGAGGCGCACGGCTCGATTGTGTTTGTCTCTCTTTCTCTCTCGCCCCGTAGTTTATTGGCGGAGTGTCTCGTGGAAAGAAAGAAAGAAGCCCGGCGAAGCGATTGTTTCACGCAAAACATGCAATTTTGTTTCGGATTGGAAAATCAGGTCGGGGGGTAGGGGGACATTATGTAAGATCCTGGCCGCACTTTGCACGCGCGCAGTTTAATTGGCCGTCTCTTTTCCCGCTCGAGTAGAAAAATGTAATTGTGATCTGATAATGCTTTCGCTTTGTCGTGTCGAGAGCTGCCGCCCCTTTTCATATGCGTAGCAGCAGCCGCTACGCTTGCTCCCCAGTGTCTCTGTCGAGTGCACGACCCCCGGCTGACTGACAATGGCTTTCACAACCATCCCATCGAAAAGCTTCCAAGTGTGAATTATTGCCTAAAAATATATTTAAATCGTACCCACGGCGTGCAACGTGGACCGATAATTGCTGTTTGCGTCAACACTGTCACTTACAAGGCCGGCAGCCACAAGAAGCGAAAGGCTTGCGCGATCATTTTACGGGAAAAATATTTGCATCGAGGTCGTATAGGCCGTATACTGACGTCCTGTAAAAAAACAACATTTATGAGATAAAAGGCGCAGCCCTGAAACTGCTTGCTCACACCACTGCTGGCAAAAGGGCCTCAAATAAAAGGAAGCTTTTGAGAGCCCATCCAGAGCAGCGGCCGGCAATCAAAATATCAAGAAGAGACGCACAATGCACTGTGGGTGAATGCGAGACGGTGGGTCCTTCATGAATCGCGTCACGAAGAGGCCCACACGCTTGCCGACCACCGCTCTCGAGTGTATTTGGCCTGCTCTTCCACGCTGACCTTTTCAAAGCGATGGGAATGACCCACACATTACCCCCACCGCACGCGACCAGCCGGATGACCCTGACTGTGGCGAAGCCGTGAGTATGCTGTTGGGTGGACAGAGGAGGTGGTGTAAATAAGAAAGTTGCACCGTTGTTTCAACTCCCGCGCCCCCGTGAGTGAACAGGAGACCTCTGGTTAATCAAGTCAAGTGCGCTAACCGTTCCAACCACGACAGCATCCCCCCACCTCTCCCAAATCCGATATTCAGACATAACTTAGCAACAATTCAAGTGCTCGTGGCTTCAGGCTATCCATTAGTGCAAGGGGGCATTCAGCTAATCACGCGGCAGGCTTTTTTGTTCTCGCCACTAATGAAACTCACGCTGTGGCAGAGATCCGGCAGAGATGGTTGCATAGATAAACCGTGCTGCTTAGGCACGGGATCGCTGCTAATTCTGAAGCCAAACAAACTCTAAACTCAGTTAGCTTTCCGATGTATATATTCGTTATCGTACGTTACTCAGTTAAGGCTGAGTCCACCTACAGGAGGGCCAGGACAAAGTTCAGACGCCAGTTGTCACTTTCGGCTCCCTCCGATGTGCTTTCGGGATTGTGCCGTGCGTCGTTGCTCGGCACGATGCCCGACGTTTCGTTCGAGGCCCTGGTAGCCTTTTTCAGGAGTAATATTCAGTAGGACGCAGGCCCAATCGGCACGTGGGATAGTGACGCAGCACAACCGCGACAACGTACCCAGTAGTCTAAAGCAAGTTCTTGCCAGCATCACCAGTGGGCGAAAATAATACTGCTGATGGGTAATAGCTTCTGTGGCGATGTGCAAATGTGTAGGATTTGTTTGAATTCCTAGGTGACGCAGCGTAAAGAAAAGCATTATTTCCTCGTTCCTGCGAGAAGAGCCGTGTTTATAATCTGTTAGTAACAGCAATAATAAGAATAATGATCTGTGCATTTGCAAAGCGCTTGCCTTGCTCAAATGCCTCAGAAACTCAAAACGCCTCAATTACAACATCTGAAGGGGCCAAATCCCGAGTGGCAGCTGCCCCTGTGTGGCAGCTGCCACTGGGCGTTAATCTGCCAGTGGGGGGGGGGGGGGGTGGGCATGATTTCCACTGTGTGTAATCCCAAATTGAGTAACGTGACGGTAATGCTTCGGCATTTGGGAAAATCGTGGACCGTGACGACCGCACACAATGGCCTGCATGTTATGAGCAATGTCACGGAAATCTTGAACGCCAGACGAAGCAGACGGCGCGTGTTTACGGTTAATACACTCACGGTAATAACCAGGGCGGCCTGCTGGAATTGAACCGCAAATCTACACAACAAGCCGTGAACGTTAATGTTGTTATTCCAATTTTTTTTTATCTTACTCTGAAAACCTAGGTTAAGAGACTCTCAATATCACGTAATTATAATAATACCAATATGAAAACATATTGGTAATCCACTGCTGGATTACAGCCTCCCCACTCTAAATCAGTGGTGGGGGGTTCATCTTCTTGGTTCTTTCGGTAAAGTCTGTGACTTTACCGAAAGAACCAAGAAGATGAATCCCTGCAGTCACGAAAGCTTTAAATCGAAAAATGGTGGGGGGTTGTTTGATCATCATAATAAGAGCAATTTGCTGTGCGTGCAAATTTCGCGAAATGGACAAATCATTGTTCGATCACAAAACACTTCAACACACAGGTCAGCGCTACCCACTGGTTCGGGTTTCACTCGCTACCGACCAAAGCCGTGGCCGGGAATCGAACTCAAGTGGCCGGGTTCAACGCGCAGCGCAACGAACCACACACGTGCCACCGTCTCCACCCTCGCCCATTTCGAAAAGAAACAAAAAACCAAAACCGAGCACCGATTACATTTTTTTACAACAACAAAAACCACAAAGTGTGCGCGCGAGCCAACATCAAAATAAACACATCACGGTTGTTGCGTCTTACCCTCCTCCCCGCGGTCCCAAGGGGTCCGATTTCGCCACGGGGTCCTGGAGGGCCCTGAGAGAGAGAGAGAGAGCGAGGACGCGAACGGAGACAAAGCAAAACAACAATTACGCCCGCTCGATCTCTCTCTCTCTTTGTCTCTCTCCCTCGCGCGATCGCGACCGCTCCCGCAGTCCCCGAGCCGCGGAGGTTTCTCTCGGAAGACCGGTGCGGCTCGACTCGCAGCTGTGGCGTAAACGTGAACGCGCCGTTTGACTGTGCTCGCTCACGCGGGGCGGGCGGGCACGGCGGCTTCATCACGCCTCACAAGCTCGGCTCGCAAAGCACTCGCGTCCCGGAGCTGCGCGCTCTGAGCCGGAGTGAGGGTTTTGTCGTGAACGTGTAACCCGACCTGCGATACGAGTTGGCCGTAATGTGGCGTCTCAATGCGGCCACAATCTCCAGACGCTGTGCAGAAGCGGTGGGTGTGTTTCATAGAGAGAGGTTGCCATATGTCTCTCTTGTCTAGGTGATTCTGTGGGTGGGTGGCTGTGTGTGAGTCTTTGTATGTATGTTGAACTTCTTTCGCACCGTACGTAGCCAACCGTGCTAATCGGAGGTGTCGAGTATATGTGGCTCTGTGAATATGTGGGTCTCTGTGTCAGCCTCTGTAAGTTACTATAAACAATGTGCTTATACTGTGTCTAAATGTGGCCGCATCGCAAGACACACATTTTCGTGAATTCACGCATTATGGATTTGCCCCCATTTCTTCCTCTTATATATTTCATTCACCTCATTTCCACCATCACACTCACATGCACCGTTGTTAATTATTTGCAAAGCGCCTAGGTTAAGGCGCTACATAAATTCCTTCAAGATAAGATGAACGGTGGGCAAATTTATTTTATACCGAGATCGAGGCAGTCAGTCATAGGCAGAGGAAAACAGGAAGGTCATGTGCGTGGAAATGAACAGAGCATGGAGTCATAACAGAGGTCGTTCCTTTGTGAATTTGAAACAAATTTCCTCATACGATTAGTCGAGTGATAGAACCGATAATCGGGAGAGTGATCAATTACTTCAATAATGACATCGCCAGGCTTTTTTATGGGACGGTGGACAGGGCCTAGCGCTCGCGAATTTTGCCGCTTGTTGCAAGGGTTCAAGGTTCAAATTAAACAGCCGTAATAATCATCATAATTGATAGCGCAATATTGCAGGTGTACTGCTTAAAGGTAGATAATAAAGACGCTGCAGCGTCATTTAAAAGAATAGGCCACTGTGTGCCGGAATCGTGGTCCAATTTTGTCCAATTAAAAAAATGGCTGCTAATTTATTTGTTGGCATTATGCGCAGTAATCGTAGGCCGACAACCCCCAACTGCGAAAACTTGGCAGGACCCTCCTTGAAAAAAATCCTGAGGCTCGGTGAAGCTTTCCTGGGTGAAAACTATAAACTATTTAAATGTTACTAGGTAAGGCCCACTGAGCTATATGGCTATTTTCCATAAGCGACCTGGCTATCACAAATGAAAGCTCAACGAAGTGGCTCATCATGTGGAAATTTATAGCGGCCAAGATACCCTAAAAGCATGTTTCTAAATGTGGAGGGAAAAACCAGAGAGCACAGAAAAAAATCCACGTAACCACACGAAGAGAGGCATGCAAATTCCAAATATACGGGCACCAGGAACTGGGATCGAACCCAAGTCCTCCTGCATACCAGGTGAGGTAGTTAACTTCTCGACAGCATGGCATAATGATCATAAGAGTGAAATAGCTCTCCTAAAGACTGTCATTAGATTATTTTTTGTCACCGTATCGCCAGGAGGTCCTGCCAGCCCAGGTCTTCCGATTGGGCCCTTGGGTCCCTGATGAAAAAAATATACCAAAGATACGAAAGGAAGAATTAATGAACATAATGCATTTCCACGCGAACGAAAAAACATTACTCAATTAGGCAATGAATATCAACATCAGCAACTGCATTAACACGTTAAGCTGTTGTTGGCGCGCTCGCAAAGGTCGAGGGATTACATTACTTTGCCGCGCTTGGCAGCGATAATTGCGCTAATTAGGCTGGCACATGTGCGGTGCTGTGGCGCACAGTTAGACGAGGTCGCCCCGTCACCCGATTAGGGAGCATTGCAAATCCTCGAGGCGATCTCACCGTACTGCAATCTGCACCTAACCCCAACGGCCAAAATGTGGGTCTTTTAAAACAAAAATATCCCCTGATTGCAAGTGGAAGGCGAATGTGATTTTTAAAAATGAATTGTATGGAGTAGTTATGAGAGCCGTGAGGTGGCCAGGAGATAGCAGTAAAGTTATGGATTATTGAATCCATCTGTGCGGGACTGTGAGTGATATCCCAACACGTGTGCTCTAACTTCCTTCCAGATGCCTTATTGATTGGAAGTGATTTGAAGCTTTCGTGACTGCAAGGATTCATAATCTTTGGGTATTTTCGGTAAAGTCACGTGGGTAAAACAATCAATAAAATAAAATAAATGAAAACAACTAAAGTAAATCACGACGTTTCGGAGGCAACACAAGCTTCCTTCATCAGGTGTAAAAAAACAATCAATACAATCAAATAAATGATGAAGGAAGCTTGTGTTGCCTTCGAAACGTCGTGATTTAATTTAGTTGTTTTCATTTATTTTATTTTATTGATTGTTTTACCCACGTGACTTCACCGAAAAAACCCAAAGAGTATGATTGGAAGTGGTCAAACAGCCCAATGTACGAGCCGCCTGGAAATGAGTGTGTAGGCTCAGTGAGGTTCATTATTATTAATCAGCATCCTAGTTCAGAGCTTAAGACAGGCGGCTACAAACACTCTTCAAGTCTTCAACCTCGTCACTCACTAGACAGCAAAACAATTGCGTAGACCAAAACAATGTTTCCGAAGCCATTGCATTTACGTTGCAGAGCCCCGCCTGTTGGCAGCTTGCCGCCCGGTGGCGTATGGTGCCGGATATTGCCCCAGACTCGCGTTCGCAAGACGCTCTCCGAGCTCCAAACGAATAAGCTGAGAAGGTCGCTTCGAGTGCAGGAGGAGCGGAGCGTCCTTGACTCGGCTGAGATGTGTGGCTCAAGGCAACGGGCCATTAGAGGCCGTGAATCCAGGCCAGATATTTCACTCGTCGGCCGAACGTTTGCGGTTCCAATTTCTTTCCACGGTCAAAGCGTGTGAATTTGGTGGTAACCGTTTGATTTGAGTGGCTTTATCGAGTACTGTATTTTCCCGCATATAACCCGCGGGGTAGACCACTTTTTAAATCCTTTATATTAAGTTCGCTTGCGTGCTTGCTTGCTGACGACCGTGCAAATCTTTCGGTCGTTTTTGAACCCACTTCCCGTGATCCAATCGAGCTGACATTTTCCACAGAGACTCGTTGTGTGAGACAATTAATGTTCGTGAAAAAAAAATTCCCAAAATTTTACACTGTTTAGGGAAAACAAATTAAATATTTAATTACCAATTGCTTAATACTGGCAGACAATCATCTGACCCATAGGTGGCAGCCATCTCAAGCCAGAGGACGAGAAGACTCTAGCCGCCACGCATATAAAGGATTTATAGTGAAAAACTTAGTTTTTACGGGTTTACTTGTTACAAACAAAACAAGACCCTGTGGGGTATATGGAGATGTGGGCTATCCCAAAAAGATTTTGCACGTGTGACATGTCTTAACTCGTTACATGTTTTCATGGTAGGACTATCTACTATGCAACACTTACCTTTTACTAAAGCACTGCTGAATAAACCACTCACACTAAAATCGCACGTGTTATCACGTTTTAAATTAATTGTTTGTACAATTAAACGAGGCAACGGCGTTACCGTAGTGCCGCTATTATCTGCGCAGTGCGCAATCTACCAGCGCTAAAACTGTACTTACTTATCTACCAGTTATGTGTTACCTATTTATTGGATATTTACTTTTGCTACTTATTTACTGTTTTAAGTTCACTCGTTTCCGGTTAGTTTGTTTTCTTTGTGCACGTTATGATTTTAATGTTAACAATTGATAGTGGAATGTATTACAAATGCAATCTTCGTATTAATATGATGGAATTAAGTTGCGGTAACGACGTTAAATATATGAATGCATGCGGGGTATATGGAGGTGCGGGCTATCTGAAATTTGTTTTACACAAAACGCTATTTTTGCGGGGTATATGCGTCTGCGGGTTATATGCGTATGCGGGCTATATGCGGGAAAATACGATAATTCGCTCTTGCTGACCGTTTTAATAAATCGGTACGACAAAAGTTTTGCTTCCTCAGGTAGTACCCATTCTCTGCTGAGGCTCATGGACTCTGAAGGCAAGAACCTCAAGTGGCAAATAACAAACGCGATGCGATGTTTGTGATCGGTGTGTGCTCATTGGTGGTTTGCCTAATTGTCGAAAGCCATGTAGCAACGCGGCCCCCTTCTCGTAGACTTTTAATCGTCTCTGAAGCACGGTGCCTCCGTTAGTAGCCTTGCCCTGGTGAGAACTGCGCGGACGCCAAATGTGCCGATGACTTCATTTTTGTGCCGTATAAAAAACGGAAAGTGGCAGCTTTCGGGAAGCATTCACACGGCAGCGGGTAGATCAATGCTGCCGATGATAATGTTTAGATGCATATAATAGTGATTATGATTGTTATTTTGTGATACTTGGTCAATCCGCTGCTGGATGAAGGCTGCCCCACGCTGTGTCTTGTCACGGGGGTTGATTGGCCATTCTTCACCACACGAGTGAGAATACGGGGCGGAGAAAGTCAAATGCATATCCGTCTCCGTAATCGTTGGCCACCTGTTTTTGTCAAGGTATGTAGTGTAAAATTATTCAAAATACGTGCCAGGTTTAGCAGAAGGCGAGTTAGTGAAACATTTCAACACGGAAGCTTTCGCGACCAATGTTATGCATAATAGAGGTGTTTGGGATTAGATCGCGTCAATATAAACGCGTTGTTAAACCCTCCACCACCCGACACAGCCAATTAGCAAGGTTCGTCACGTCGTGCGTTTACTCTCCAACACACCGGTGTGCTGCACTAGTGTCGAGGAGTAAAATGGGGACGTGACGTCAGGTGTGCCGTTCAGTGCGATGACGTCACATCTCCTAGAGTACTTAAGGGAGACACCGTGACGTAAGCGGGGTCACTGTGGGAACGGGTAGAGTACGAAGGGTGAAGAGGGGACCAGGGGTAGAGAGAGGGATCGAGTAGTGAGTCTGGGGAGAAGCCGGTGGAGCCGATAGAGTTGCTTCTCTCTCCGCTCGGTGGAGTCGGCAGAGTCCCCGATCCGACACGAGAGAGAGAGAGACCGGAGCTAGCCGGGCAGGGACCAGGACTCAATGTAGGAACCCTAGCCCCTGAGAATTGTGTACACTTGTGTGTTAAGTTGTGAAGTCTTTAATAAACCCTTGGCGAAAGTCCATAACTTACCTCCGTCTCCGAGTGCGTCCGTGGGAAGTCCTCTACACTAGTAACGAATTGGCACGTTTTGTTTATGTTACAAACTTTGTTAATTGGCTATTGGGTGGTGGCGGGGTTAACGACGCATTCCTATTTACGCGATCTAACCCCAAAAGAAACCTCTATTGTCGAGTGAAACATTTGTCGTCTGATCGATGGGAGGGAGGGGTCACACGCGCACACACACAAAACACAACAACCCACTCTTTACAAAACAAAATGAAGGTCAAACGAAACACCACCACCACGCGCAGCTCAAACAATTCTACGGATTCCTGCCGGCCGTGAAATTGGCCACAAGCGAAAAAAAAGGTCAAAGTTCGCTTCGAATGGGATGTTTTCAGGGGGGGGGGGGGTGGGTGGGGATGCGGTGGGGCTTGCTGAAGTTCACGATCGACCGGCGGGGGTTGCGCGTTTGTCGCGGCAGCACTCACGGGATCGCCGTCTGCTCCGGATATCTGGGCCTGCAGCGAGAACACGAACGACGAGGGGTCACCGTCGGCCGCTCTCGCGGATCGCGCGAGCGTGACGCCACTGGGCGCGACTCTGTGACAACACACGACTCTGTGACGACACACGACTCTGTGACGACACACGACTCTGTGACGACACACGACTCTGTGACGGCACACGACTCTGTGACGACACACGACTCTGTGACGGCATGCGTTGCTGTGACGACACACGACTCTGTGACGACACACGACTCTGTGACGACACACGACTCTGTGACGACACACGACTCTGACGACACACGACTCTGTGACAACACACGACTCTGTGACGACACACGACTGTGACAACACACGACTCTGTGACGACACACGACTCTGTGACGGCATGCGTTGCTGTGACGACACACGACTCTGTGACGACACACGACTCAGTGACGACACACGACTCTGTGACGACACACGACTGTGACGATACACGACTCTGTGACGACACACGTTGCTGTGACGACACACGACTCTGTGACGACACACGTTGCTGTGACGACACACGACTCTGTGACGACACACGTTGCTGTGACGACACACGACTCTGTGACGACACACGTTGCTGTGACGACACACGACTCTGTGACGACACACGTTGCTGTGACGACACACGACTCTGTGACGACACACATTGCTGTGACGACACACGACTCTGTGACGACACACGACTCTGTGACGGCATGCGTTGCTGTGAAGACACACGACTCTGTGACGACACACGTTGCTGTGACGACACACGACTCTGTGACGACACACGTTGCTGTGACGACACACGACTCTGTGACGACACACGACTCTGTGATGACACACGACTCTGTGACGACACACGACTCTGTGACGACACACGACTGTGACGACACACGACTCTGTGACGACACACGACTCTGTGACGGCATGCGTTGCTGTGACGACACACGACTCTGTGACGACACACGTTGCTGTGACGACACACGACTCTGTGACGACACACGTTGCTGTGACGACACACGACTCTGTGACGACACACGACTCTGTGATAACACACGACTCTGTGACGACACACGACTCTGTGACGACACACGACTCTGTGACGACACACGTTGCTGTGACGACACACGACTCTGTGACAACACACGTTGCTGTGACGACACACGACTCTGTGACGACACACGTTGCTGTGACGACACACGACTCTGTGACGACACACGTTGCTGTGACGACACACGACTCTGTGACGACACACGTTGCTGTGACGACACACGACTCTGTGACGACACACGACTCTTAATGTGGAGGGATAAACCTGAAGATCCGGAGAAAAATCCACGCGACCACGGGAAGAGAGAACACGCAAACTCCAAATATGTCAAGATCGGGATCGAACCCACGACCTCCTGTATACCAGGCGAGGCAATTAATATCTGGTTGCCATCCGTTACAATCCATCGCATCCCCGAACGTGAGCTGATCTCAGCACTCAGTCTCCACCGCGGTTGTCCTCTCCTTTTGGCCATCACCAGTCTCGCCCGTCGGTCACCATCGCACCTCGCTACGTGGGCCCACCAAGCCCACCCACCAAACCTTTGTCGGCGGTAGAAGCCGACTGAAACTGAATTTCTGGTTTCGACCGAAAACGAAACCAAACCGAAAGTTCATTTTCATCTTTCGGTCGAAATCGAAACTATGCCGAAAGGGACCATATGCTAACTTTCGGCGCCGAAACCGAAACCGAATTTCGGTCGGCCTCTAGTCGGCGGTTCACGCGACGTCTACATTTTGTGTCGGGTTCCCTTATATACACGCGCGCGGAAATGTGTGTGTGTGTTAATCTCCTCCTGTCTCTCGATTTAGGTAATTAAATCTAGATTGAAAACGTATTTATTTTTAGTTTGCTGTCCTTCCCACGCATCTCCGATTCGCACGGTTGGCTATGTACTGCGCAAAAAAAGTTCAACATACATACATATGGGCGTGAATCTCTCCATGTTTCTTTGCGGTATTAAAACAACAACACAACAAAATTGTAACCCAGTGAAGGTGACGTTTCGAGTCCCACCGCACGCTCAACCCGAGTTATTGGCAAAAGTTGACGAATGGAAGAGCCCGTGGTGCAAACAAGGAGGGCAAATGCGGGACGGTGATTTTGGAAACAGCTGAGAAATTTCCACGTGTTTCTCAACCCTGCCGCCATCCATCACCAACTGTCAAGACGACACATGGAAGCTGCCTGCCCACACCCCACCCGGCTAACACCCCCCCCACCAAGCCTCCTCCCGCCCCTCATCCCACGACGATGACACGGGGTTGTGTGCTGCAAATTGAGTGACATCGTTGATCTAAATAAATAAATAAACGAAAACAACGAATGAATGAGCGAACTAACGAGTGGCTGAGCGCCCAGGGTTTCCCACACGACATTCCTCCGGTATTCGTGCTGCTGCTGCCGTCCGCCCTGAGCACAGAGGCGTGAAGCGATGTCTGGAGGCCAAGCGCCCCCTGTGACTTGGACATCCCACACGTGCCGAGTCAGCGGCGCACACCACGTGAATGCACAAAAGACAAAGATCGCCCGCATAGCCTGTTACAGACTGTTGTGGCAAGTGCTGTTAGCGAGCACCTTGAAGTCCGGCACGGCACACGAGGGGGTGGGTGGTCAACGCCACGCCCGGCCGCCTTTGTCTCCCTCGTGGCGATGTATACACATCGCACAAGGTACTCATTTGAGGCTGAGTCGACCTAGGGGAGGCCCAGGTACCGGTTCAGATAATCGTCACTGGTGTTGGCCATGAACGGGATTGAACCCGGGTGGGCCAGGTTCGTAGCGCAGCGCGCTAACCGCTACACCACCGCTCCCCACACGTACATACATACAAGCACACACGCGCGTACGTACTTACGCGCACTATAAGTATGCGTATTGGCACGTATGTATGCACATCTGCACCTACGATTAGCACGGTTGGCTACGTACCGTGCGAAAGAAGTTCAACACACATACGTATGAAACTTGATCATTTAGCTTTTTCAACTGCAGAGGCGAAGGCTATTAGCGAGCCCCGATTACACATTGTAGGCAAGTGCGATCATCTGCACGCAAATATTGACACACTACTCACTTCTGGCTGAGCTGATCTAGGGGAATCCCAGGCCACGTTCAGATTACAATCACCATTGCTTGTTTGGCATCGTGGCCAGAAGCTGAACGCCGGCCAATCAGTTTCGTAGCGCAGACGCAACGGAGACAACCATAACCACGCAACCGCGAGACAGCCTCAATGTGTTCGAATTTTAAAACAACAATTACGGACAATTGCATTGAGTTCTGTTGGGTCACATCTGCACACTGCATCCTCGCTCTTGCCAAACAGCATTTGTGCTGCTCAACATTCAGACAAAGCGACTATCAATTGTGAATCTCATGCACGCACACGAATATCCACCCGTGAGTCCCACACAGACTGTCGGGGCGAGTACTGTCAGCGAGCACCTATTAAGGGCAGCACGGCGCGCGAGGCCGCGTGCTGTGGTTCGCACCAAGCCCTCCTCTGCCTTTGTGTCATCGCTCGTATTTTCGCCCCGCGTCGGGCACTCATTTACGACTGAGTTAACCTAGGCGAGAACCAGGGCAGGTTAAGATATTGCTCAGCGTTGATGCAGGCCACGGCTGGGGATTGAACTTGGGTGACAGTTCACAAACCACGATGCCACCAAACACACACGTACTCAATAACCACCAACAACAACAACAATTCGTATTTGCCACTAAGTGGTGGCGACGTTACCACGGCAGGTGTGGTGCCAGGCTAGGTGCACTTTGAAGGCACATGAACTGGCCAAGGCTCGCTGGCAGGAGGTCAGAGGACGAACCCATCTCTTCTGGGTTCATTGGTCAAGGTGACTCAAATATGCACTACCCTCAATTACTAAACATTCATCCGTTCAAAGTGAGGTTTGCTCGTTACAAAGCAAAAACCAAGATCCCCCATATGGACTGTAACAGACTGTTGGGGCAAGTTCTGTTAGTGAGCACTGATGAAGGCCGGCACGGCACGCGAGGTCGTGGGTGGCCAGCACCACTCCCGGCCGCCTTTGTCTCCCTTAGTGACGATGTTTACACATCGAAACCGGGTACTCATTTGAGGCCGAGTCGACCTAGGGTAGGCCCAGGACCGGTTCAGACAATCGTCACAAGGTTCGTAGCGCAGACCAGCGCTAACCGCTACGCGACCGCTCCCCACACACACACGCACGTGCACACTCACACGGCAGATGGCAAGGGCACACCATCGCACCAGCATTATCATCGTCGTCATCGTCATCATCATATCTGGCGTAGCATCTGAGCGGCAAACGTCAAAGGGGTCTAGCTTTGTAAAACAATTTTAACGAGTGCGCGTGCGCCGATTTTAAGTAGAAACAAAATGCACAAACGCGGGCAAAAACCACAACCCCGCAGAGATTCGGCAGACGGAGGCTTTCAAAAGCCGGGCGCACGGTCAGACAAATTGAATGATGAATCCGTTTGAGCGGACTCCGTTTGCCTGGCGAATGGCAGATAACTATGTGGTCGTCACATCTCGAGGAGGCGAATCGCGTCAGGCAAAACGGGGTTGAATTTTTTCCCTGTGAAGGCCACCGAGGCGCTTAAACTCAGTGCGGCGTCACGGTGACACCGAGGGGAAGGGAGGGGGGTGTGCTCAGATTGAGCCGTGCAAGCTACTCGCTGAATTGGTGATTTTCTAATATTCTTGATTCTTTCGGTAAAGTCACGTAGATAGAAAATAAGAATAAAATACAAAATTATAAAATAAAATGTACATGAAAAATAAAATAATAAATTGAAAATAATTAAAGCAAAAAACCCACGACGTTTCGATCGCAACATAAGCGGTCTTCATCAGGCGGAGTGAAAAGAGGGGGCAAGCCTCCAAATGCAACTGCTTATGAGGGTTTCCAAAGTGAGTGGGCGAGTTTCTCGATCTAGAAAGAAAGAAAACCACACGGAGTTCCTCCCTCTCTCTGTGCGCGTCAGGTAGGCGCGCTAAGGATGCATCGATCCTTTCTTCGTCTTCTTTCGCGTGGCATGTTTGGGGATTGCAACACGGTCACAAATTGACGTCGAGATTTGATATCCCATTCGACTTGCTTCACGAGTAGCCGCGTGGATATGTTTCAGATCGCCGTTGAATGATCCGATTGGACGGTCGTTCACGGTATGTCACAAACTGGACTCCCGTTAGTTTTCCATTCATGGAGGAAGTGTCCCACATCTTCCATGGAGTGTCCGGATCCGAATCAAGAAGGACCCAGGATCTTCCTCGGTAGGTCAGATCCGGGTTGGATGATTACGGGAGGTCACTGACGATGGATTTCGACAGCAGGTTGGTGTTCTACCCCCAGGGATTCCCTCCACCATGCTTCGGTGGTCTTCGAGTCATCGTCATGGAAGATCCTTGCATATTGCCCGAAACGTTTTCTGGATTTTAAGCCTGTGCGGTGGTGGTGGCATGGAGATGTCCTTGTTCATTGGGAGGTTTACTCTCACGAAGGTGATACGTGCTTAAAGTTGCGCACGCTGGCGAGAGGCGATCGCGTTCAATCTATGCAAATGAAATTGTCACCACCTTACGTTTAGGCTGATGGATGGAGTGAGCAAAAAAATGGAACAAATGAGATAGGAAAAAAATGTGAAATGATAAAAAAAACGAGACGCTATAAATGTGCATCCAGAATTGCTAGTGGGGGGAGGAGGATTGGGGTAGGCACTGGCGGAGCCAGTGGGAGGGGTGGGGTGGCACGTGCCCCCCCAACGATCCGATTGAAATCCCTAATTTCTATCGGATCATTGGGGTTTATTAGTAATCAATCGACATTTTGCGACCCCCACTGCCACTGTGTAGCATATTATTACGTGCCAGGGACTCTATGAGATGATAGGACAATAGTCTGAGTTCATAATTGGAAATAAGTAACGGCAAAGCAGTTGTAAGTGATTCACAGAATTGTGCGCAATTGCGTATACAGAACACGACTTCCCTGAAGGCATTCACCTTCAGCGAGCGCGATGCCGATCACACAACGCGGTTCGAATTCGACCCCCGATCGATGGCTGCGCCATCGCCGCACACGCGTTGAATAAAAAGCACGGGACAAGGTCTTACTTACTAACAACTCCTCTATCATTTTTCATTGCTGGAGGGGTTGCCCCCCCCCTTACCTGAAAATCCCGGCTCCGCCATTGGGGGTGGTGGGTGGGTGGATAGTGGAATGTGGCAGGGGCGTCAATCGTGCAGTGACGCAATACCTAGATTACTCTTCTTGGTTCTTTCGGTAAAGTCACGTAGAATGGAAATAATAAAATAATAAAAATAAAACATAATAAAATAATTCTCACGACGTTTCAGACTCTGTCTTCTCGACAGACCTGTTCTCCACCTGAGGACGGCTGCTTGCGTTGTGGCCGAAACGTCGTGAGAATTATTTTATTATGTTTTATTTTTATTATTTTATTATTTCCATTCTACGTGACTTCACCGACAGAACCAAGATAAATTCCTGCAGTCACGAAAGCTTTAAATCGAAACCTAGATTATTGTTTCTGGAGGAAGCCAAGGTCAAATATCAAACTCGAACACAGGCTCTCGGGGGGTTACCATCTCAGCGGCCCCCACAGCGGCACTGCCAGCAGCCGGAGAGTCACGCGGGGAGCACCTCTCGCTTCGCAATTTCGATTCCGGGCAACAACAACAACAACAACAATGAAAACAAGAACAACAACAACAACAACAAAACACGTTGGCAACGATTTTGATTTAAAGCTTTCGTGACTGCAGGGATTCATCTTCTTGGTTCTTTCGGTAAAGTCGCGTAGAATGGAAATAATAAAATAATAAAATAAAACATGATAAGTCACGTAGAATGGAAATAATAAAATAATAAAAGAAAACATAATAATATTTTATTATGTTTTATTTTATTATTAAATTCTACGTGAATTTACCGAAAGAACCAAGAAGACGTTGGCAACGATTTCCTCTTTTGAATTCAACAACAACAAATGCCTGCGTGCGCAAGCGGCCAGACTACTACCGCCGCTCAAACGCTGCGGCTCCCAGCCGTCCACCACCACCACCACTGCCACCACCAGCAGCCGCAGCGTAAACATCGCAACAGGTGAGCTAAGCATTTACACCATTGGAACCTCATTTGCCAGTAAAAAATATAATTGTTTTTTCACCCTTTTATCTGGCAACAAAACTGCCCCTTTTTTACAAGGAGTCATGTTTGCATAGACCACAATACCTGCAGTCATAATGCAAACAGAAAACATAACTCCGATAAGTGATGTTTTTTTATCAGGTGAGCTAAGGTCGAAGAGAAGATACCGATTTGTAAATGCAGGGGGGGGTGGTGGGGGCGGCCGGTGACGTCCATTCGCCCCGCCAGCGACACATTGGCAAAAAAAAACAGATTCCGGGAAGAGGCTCGCCGAGAAAAAAAAAAACCGGCCAAACTCTGATCCCCAAATTGGCTAGGGATGACAAGTCTGTCACCAGCCTTAATTGGGCGGCTTAGCACTTCTGGAAACGGATGAAGCGTGCGGCAAGGCGAAGCGGCAGGGGCTGAGTCGGCGGGGGAGTTTCCACCGGTGCGGAGTTTGCGTGGCAAGGGAGCGGCCACTCCTGCCCCCCCCCCCTGCCGCTCCGTTTCCCCAAAGGCGACGAACCGGCCAGGGGCGATGCGATACGACGAGAAAGACCGCTCGTCGTTGACAAAAGATTTTGCCCGAGTCTGTCCCATCTCACCCCTCCCCCCCCAGCCGTGAAAAATCTGGTCGAAGATAACAACGAAAATTAGTCTCGCCGACTTTTGAATGCAGAAATTCGCCAAACGAATTGTGAAATTCCGATTTAAAGCTTTCGTGACTGCAGGGATTCATCTTCTTGGTTCTTTCGGTAAAGTCACGTAGAATGGAAATAATAAAATAATAAAAATATTATTATTATTATTTCATGTTTTATTTTTATCATTTTATTATTTCCATTCTACGTGACTTTACCGAAAGAACCAAGAAGATGAATTGTGAAATGTTGCGATGATATGGTTTAGAAGGCTGCCTTCATGTACAGGGTGCTTCAAAAGTATGTTAACACTTACGAGAATTTGCAACAATACCACAATAAATGTGCTGCCTACGGGCTCTGGAGACCACCTGGAGAAGATTCCAGGCACGTGTTGACAACGATGGCGAACAGGTGGGAGAATCTTTGACTTGTTGAAGCTATTAACATCACATTTGTTCCACCATTGGTACCTCATTTGCCAGTAAAAATATGATCATTGTTTTTTTACCCTTTTATCTGGCAACAAAACTGACACCTTTTTTACGAGGAGTCATGAGTACGCCTTTTGGCGTCATCTGGTCCAACCCATGTGAGACTAGGCTCTAAGGAAAGCTGTCTCGGGTCTGGACCAATCAACTTCAAGGACAGTGCACACATTATCAGAGTTATGTTTTTTGTTTGCATTATGACTGCAGGTATTGTGGTCTATGCAAACATGACTCTTCGTAAAAAAGGTGTCAGTTTTGTTGCCAGATAAAAGGGTAAAAAAACAATTATCATCACATTTGTTATCACATTACAGCATATCATTATCCGTTCTTTTTCCATTAAAAACGATAGTCCCATGTAAATGTGAACTTTTTTTTAAACACCCTTTATATAATGGCAAAAGTTACGTTGTGTATTAGCTGGATCAAAATCTTCACCAAAATCATTCGTCCATCGGCGAGGCAGTCCATGTGTCAGTCGAGTCGTTTCGGCGTACGGAGTCGACTCAGGTCAGAGGCCTCTGATATTGATGGTGAGATTTTTACTGCCTCGGACCTTCATTTAAGAAAACTCATGACGGAAAGTTTTCAGTTTGACACGGAGGAGGCTTTCGCGGCCAATCTTATCCACAAGAGGTTTTTTTTTGGTTAGATCGCGTAAATATGAATGTGTCGTGAAACCCGCCACCACCCGACACAGCCAATGAGTAAGGTTTGTCACGGAAACAGAACATATCAATTTGTTACTAGTTCAGCACACCGGTGTGTTGGAGACTGAACCCACAACATTTACAATTCGAGTACGACGTTTCGCCAGTTATTACAACTAGCTTCATCAGGCGACAGCCAACTACACAATCTAACCCCAAAAAACCTCTATTACAGAAACGTTTCAACTTACTCATTTTTTTGAAACCCTTAAACTCTCTTCTCGTCATGGCTAGAATTGGGAGAACAAATTAAGTCTTTGGAGGGAACCTAAATGGTTAGATTTAATAAAATTTGTGTTTAATTCACATAAACCAGTCGGGAGCATGGGCGATCCCGTGACTGCTGACACTGAAGTGATACTTACAGCGCGATGGAAATGAACCCCACGTGACACAACACACATGAGGCTCTCCGGCTTTCACAGAATCCTGAGGTTCGGTGGATTCCCAAGATCCCCCGTGCAATCCGAGCAATGCATTCACCATGCGTGAGCGACGCGTCACAGAGGAGAGGGTCCGCGCGGTGAGTGCCCAGCCTCCCACCGCATCACAACGATCGCGAGACGAACGAACGGAGACGCCCGAAACACGACCGTGTCTCGAGACGCAGCGTGCGAATGGCGACGCACGCGTTATGAAAGTAGCGGTCAGAGGCGCCCCCAACTCAACTCTTCGCTCGGTGAGAAGTCGCCCTCTCTCCTCTGCTGGCCCCCAATTGTCTGAAATTCCCTTTTACTAGAATGGAGTATTGAGAAGCGGCAAGGTTTTCCTGAGTAAATAAATTACTTCATTGTTTATTTACTGTCACTTGGAGCCATAAACGAGAACACATCATCCCAATACTCCAATCCCTGCACTGGTTCTCAATCCTATCCAGGATCGATTTCAACATCGCCCTCTGTTTTAAAGATCACCTATAGAGTCACGCCTACCTCTCATCTCACTTTACACCCCTCCACACACTCTCCTACCTCTCCCCTCTCATCTCACTCTACTCCCCTCCACGCACTTTCCTACCTCTCATCTCACTCTAGTCCCCTCCACGCACTCTCCTACCTCTCCCCTCTCATTTCACTCTACTCCACTCCACGCACTCTCTTACCTCTCCCCTCTCATCTCACTCTACTCCCCTCCACGCACTCTCCTACCTCTCCCCTCTCATCTCACTCTACTCCCCTCCACGCACTCTCCTACCTCTCCCCTCTCATCTCACTCTACTCCCCTCCACGCACTCTCCTACCTCTCCCCTCTCATCCCACTCTACTCCCCTCCACGCACTCCCGTACCTCTCCCCTCTCATCTCACTCTACTCCCCTCCACGCACTCTCCTACCTCTCCCCTCTCATCTCACTCTACTCCCCTCCACGCACTCTCCTACCTCTCCCCTCTCATCCCACTCTACTCCCCTCCACGCACTCTCCTATCTCTCCCCTCCCATCTCACTAGAATACCACTGATCCACGCTTCTGTATGGTATCTTGAGATGCGGTTGCATTCGATATTCGATAATCTAGTTGCCCTCTCGCTCACTCACGCACTCGATCGCTCACTCACTCACTCGCTCACTCACCATTCATATAAGAAACTTTGCGTATAGAGTATTTGGCTACTATACATTTCCACTTGATAAGCCACTTGGTTGAGATAGCATTTGTGGCCAGATCGCTTCTCAAAAGAGCTACATAGCTCAAAAAAAATGTTTTAGTGTGTTTTGTCTTTCTTACCCACTCATGCACTGTTACTCATGCACTCGCCCCCTCTCGCTCGCTCACCCTCTCGCTCATCCTTTCTCGCTCATCCTCCCTCACTCACCCTCCCTTGCTCACCATCTCGCTCACCCTCTCTCGCTCACCCTCCCTCGCTCACCATCTCGCTCACCCTCTCTCGCTCACTATCTCTCTCATCCTCTCTCGCTCACCATCTCGCTCACCCTCTCTCGCTCACCCTCCCTCGCTCACCCTCTCTCGCTCACCCTCTCGCTCACCATCTCGCTCACCCTCTCGCTCACCCTCTCGCTCACCCTCTCTCGCTCACCCTCTCTCTCACCCTCTCTCGCTCACCCTCTCTCGCTCACCCTCTCGCTCACCCTCTCGCTCACCCTCTCGCTCACCCTCCCTCGCTGACCATATTGCTCACCCTCTCTCGCTCACCCTCTCGCTCACCCTCTCGCTCACCCTCTCGCTCACCCTCTCGCTCACCCTCTCTCTCACCCTCTCTCGCTCACCCTCTCTCGCTCACCCTCTCGCTCACCCTCTCGCTCACCCTCTCGCTCACCCTCTCGCTCACCCTCCCTCGCTGACCATATTGCTCACCCTCTCTCTCTCACCCTCTCTCGCTCACCCTCTCTCGCTCACCCTCTCGCTCACCCTCTCTCTCACCCTCTCTCGCTCACCCTCTCTCTCACCCTCTCTCGCTCACCCTCTCTCGCTCACCCTCTCGCTCACCCTCTCTCTCACCCTCTCTCGCTCACCCTCTCTCTCACCCTCTCTCGCTCACCCTCTCTCGCTCACCCTCTCGCTCACCCTCTCTCGCTCTCTCGCTCACCCTCTCTCTCACCCTCTCTCGCTCACCCTCTCTCGCTCACCCTCTCGCTCACCCTCTCTCGCTCTCTCGCCCTGCTAATTGGCGTATCACGATTCATTGGTTGGCGGCCGTCGCGGGGCTGTGTGGGGCTCTGCGGGGTGCGGTGGTGTGGCGAGGTGGAGCGTGGCTGGAGATATATTTACACGCTGAGCCTCACTCACACACTCGGATATCCCGTGCAAAGGGGACCGTCTGGCCAGCTGTGTTCTCGAGTTATCGCCGTCGTAAGCAGGTCCCATAACGGGAATTAAACATTGCAGAGGAGCCTCTGCCAAGGCTTAGAAGTCACAGCCACGAATATGCTGAAATGCAATCTTATTTCCCTTTAGATTATCAGAGGAGAAGGTGTTTTGTTATAACTGTGTGTGTGTGTTTTTGTTAAATAAAATATTATTTTTAATAGTCATTTTAATCTCGATATCAATCGCTGGGTAAGAAACCAGATCCGTGCTCGCTTGCGCAGATGCACTCTGCATTTAGACAGACCTGCATTCAGAATCTATAATTTCAAGTGTGGGTTGCATTTTTAAATGTCACCGTGCGCACTATGCCATTCAATGCGAAGGTTCACTAACCTGTAACATCGGCATTATGGGACTGAGGCTAAGGTCCTCTGTGTTGTATTTTTAAAATTTCTTGGCTCGCATTATATTATTACAGTCATAAGCTTGTATAATAAAATCATGGCAATGTGTCACTCCGCCGTTGCACGAATGTGTCGCAGTGCTGTGTGAATAATTGGGATTTGTTTGACCTTACTTCACCACGCTGGTCAATGCTGGTTGGTTATTAACGAGGTGGCCCACTGATGCTAGCCGTGGACAGAAAAGTTACCGTCATTTTACTCGCCTTCGTCTTTCGCACGGCTGCTCACGGAGTCGCAAAGCAACAACGACATTTTCACACGCAGGAGGTAAAGCCAAACAACCGCGGCAGGAGCAGCGAGAGTATATCTCCTGCGTACCATCATTTTTTGAAATCTACGTACGACGTACAAAAAAAGCCTCCAATCTCACATAGTAGGCAGGTCGCAAATCCACTTCTGTTGCACCCCCCATTGTCTGAAATCCCATTCTCCAGCCGTCCATGCTGCCAACACCTTGTCCCTGTTTAAGTCCAGGCTCAAGACCTTCCTTCCCCCCCTGCCTATGGCTGTCTCGTCTCTCTACAATAACTATCTATGCCTACTGTTTGTTCACAGCATCCTGAGACGTGGTTGCGTTAACACACGTAAAAAAAAAATCTACATTGCACTGACTAATATACTCACACAGACCCATAAAGTGGAATAGACAGTAATATTCTTGGTTCTCTCGGTAAAGTCACGTAGAAGGGAGATAATACAATAACAAAAATACAATTAAACAATAAAATTCTCACGACGTTTTGATTAAAACACAAGCAATCATCATCAGGTGTGAAAACCACAGCAATAATTTTTTTTAACGCAACTTTTTTCAAAATTTCTAGCTGTGGTTTTCACACCTGATGATGATTGCTTGTGTTGCAATCGAAATATCATGATAATTTAATTGGTTTATTTTTATTATTTCATTATTTCCCTTCTACGTGACTTTACCGAAAGAACCAAGAATATGAATCCCTGCAGTCACGAAAGCTTTAAATCGCAATTTAGCCAGCAATACTCAAATAGAGACCCATATACTCACACAGAGACCCATATACTCACACAAAGACCCATGGCTGCCTCTATAAAATCAATATGCCTAGTTTATATACAGCATGTAAAGATGCCGTCACAATTATACGTTATAAAAATGAAAACTGTATTGTGTATCGCACTCGAACTGGCATCACAACACGGGGCATTTCAATTTAATTGGATGATTGACGACTTGCCAAAATATTGACCGCGTCCCAGTTAACGCACGCGTGCGTAACAGATAGAGAGACACACTGCCACGTGGCAACCCGGAGCCTCGCTCCCGTGTGGCCCCCTTCCTCTGTTCGTTCCCGTTCTGACCCCGTGTCGCTCGTCTCCACCCCTATTTAATACCCGGGTCACGTGGTACGTTTCCGCCAATCCTGGTTAGCCTCCATGGAATATTCCAGGCCCCCTCGTAAGCTCCCGGGACCACGCCCCTGACTCATCTCCCCATTGGCTGTGGCCAAAGCCAGCAGAACCAATCCTTACAGCTGTCACCTTTCCATTACGTCAGGTCCACGCCCCTAGGCATCCCCCCATTGGCTATAGACCAGGACCGGCAGAGCCAATCATCATGACGAGTTGTGATACGTCAGTGAGCCGGATATATCCTCACATTACGCACGGATGAAGGTGACGCATGCAGCGGGGATGGCCAGGACCACACAGCCGCTGCGAAATGAAGTCGTAGTAACAGAGGGTAAACATTCAATCTTGATTTGAAGCTTTCGTGACTGCAGGAATCCATACTCTTTGGTTCTTTCGTTAAAGTCACGTAGTTAGAAATAAAATAAAACAAATCACGACGTTTCGATCACAACACAAGCGGTCGTCATCAGGCAAAGGAGTCAGCCTCTAAAGGCAAACTGTTTACAAAGGTTTGGGGACGGGCGTAGCCCAAGTGGCTCAACAGCACCAGGAGCACGGGCGGTGCACGAGTGCCAATGCAGCAGCAATGCCAATGCAGCAGCAATGCCAATGCAGCAACAATGCCAATGCAGCAGCAATGCCAATGCAGCAACAATGCCAATGCAGCAACAATGCCAATGCAGCAGCAATGCCAATGCAGCAACAATGCCAATGCAGCAGCAATGCCAATGCAGCAGCAATGCCAATGCAGCAGCAATGCCAATGCAGCAACAATGCCAATGCAGCAGCAATGCCAATGCAGCAGCAATGCCAATGCAGCAGCAATGCCAATGCAGCAGCAATGCCAATGCAGCAGCAATGCCAATGCAGCAGCAATGCCAATGCAGCAGCAATGCCAATGCAGCAGCAATGCCAATGCAGCAGCAATGCCAATGCAGCAGCAATGCCAATGCAGCAGCAATGCCAATGCAGCAGCAATGCCAATGCAGCAACAATGCCAATGCAGCAGCAATGCCAATGCAGCAACAATGCCAATGCAGCAACAATGCCAATGCAGCAGCAATGCCAATGCAGCAACAATGCCAATGCAGCAGCAATGCCAATGCAGCAGCAATGCCAATGCAGCAGCAATGCCAATGCAGCAACAATGCCAATGCAGCAGCAATGCCAATGCAGCAGCAATGCCAATGCAGCAGCAATGCCAATACAGCAGCAATGCCAATGCAGCAGCAATGCCAATGCAGCAACAATGCCAATGCAGCAGCAATGCCAATGCAGCAGCAATGCCAATGCAGCAACAATGCCAATGCAGCAGCAATGCCAATGCAGCAACAATGCCAATACAGCAGCAATGCCAATGCAGCAGCAATGCCAATGCAGCAACAATGCCAATGCAGCAGCAATGCCAATGCAGCAGCAATGCCAATGCAGGAGCAATGCCAATGCAGCAGCAATGCCAATGCAGCAGCAATGCCAATGCAGCAGCAATGCCAATGCAGGAGCAATGCCAATGCAGGAGCAATGCCAATGCAGCAACAATCCAAATACAGCAGCAATGCCAATGCAGCAGCAATGCCAATGCAGCAGCAATGCCAATGCAGCAGCAATGCCAATGCAGCAACAATCCAAATACAGCAGCAATGCCAATGCAGCAACAATGCCAATGCAGCAACAATGTCAATGCAGCAGCAATGCCAATGCAGCAACAATGCCAATGCAGCAACAATGCCAATGCAGCAGCAATGCCAATGCAGCAACAACGCCAATGTAGCAGCAATGCCAATGCAGCAGCAATGTCAATGCAGCAGCAATGCCAATGCAGCAACAATGCCAATGCAGCAACAACGCCAATGTAGCAGCAATGCCAATGTAGCAGCAATGCCAATGCAGCAGCAATGTCAATGCAGCAGCAATGCCAATGCAGCAACAATGCCAATGCAGCAGCAATGCCAATGCAGCAGCAATGCCAATGCAGCAGCAATGCCAATGCAGCAGCAATGCCAATGCAGCAACAATGCCAATGCAGCAGCAATGCCAATGCAGCAGCAATGCCAATGCAGCAACAATGCCAATGCAGCAGCAATGCCAATGCAGCAGCAATGCCAATGCAGCAACAATGCCAATGCAGCAGCAATGCCAATGCAGCAGCAATGCCAATGCAGGAGCAATGCCAATGCAGCAGCAATGCCAATGCAGCAACAATGCCAATGCAGCAACAATGCCAATGCAGCAGCAATGCCAATGCAGCAGCAATGCCAATGCAGCAACAATGCCAATGCAGCAACAATGCCAATGCAGCAGCAATGCCAATGCAGGAGCAATGCCAATGCAGCAACAATGCCAATGCAGCAACAATGCCAATGCAGCAGCAATGCCAATGCAGCAGCAATGCCAATGCAGGAGCAATGCCAATGCAGCAGCAATGCCAATGCAGCAACAATGCCAATGCAGCAACAATGCCAATGCAGCAGCAATGCCAATGCAGCAGCAATGCCAATGCAGCAACAATGCCAATGCAGCAACAATGCCAATGCAGCAGCAATGCCAATGCAGGAGCAATGCCAATGCAGCAGCAATGCCAATGCAGCAACAATGCCAATGCAGGAGCAATGCCAATGCAGCAACAATGCCAATGCAGCAGCAATGCCAATGCAGGAGCAATGCCAATGCAGCAGCAATGCCAATGCAGGAGCAATGCCAATGCAGCAGCAATGCCAATGCAGCAGCAATGCCAATGCAGGAGCAATGCCAATGCAGCAACAATGCCAATGCAGCAGCAATGCCAATGCAGCAGCAATGCCAATGCAGCAACAATGCCAATGCAGCAGCAATGCCAATGCAGCAGCAATGCCAATGCAGCAACAATGCCAATGCAGCAGCAATGCCAATGCAGCAACAATGCCAATGCAGCAGCAATGCCAATGCAGCAACAACGCCAATGTAGCAGCAATGCCAATGCAGCAGCAATGCCAATGCAGCAACAATCCAAATGCAGCAGCAATGCCAATGCAGCAGCAATGCCAATGCAGGAGCAATGCCAATGCAGCAGCAATGCCAATGCAGCAGCAATGCCAATGCAGCAGCAATGCCAATGCAGCAACAACGCCAATGTAGCAGCAATGCCAATGCAGCAGCAATGCCAATGCAGCAACAATGCCAATGCAGCAACAATCCAAATGCAGCAGCAATGCCAATGCAGCAGCAATGCCAATGCAGCAACAATGCCAATGCAGCAACAATGCCAATGCAGCAGCAATGCCAATGCAGCAGCAATGCCAATGCAGCAGCAATGCCAATGCAGGAGCAATGCCAATGCAGCAACAATGCCAATGCAGCAACAATGTCAATGCAGCAGCAATGCCAATGCAGCAGCAATGCCAATGCAGCAGCAATGCCAATGCAGCAGCAATGCCAATGCAGCAACAATCCAAATGCAGCAGCAATGCCAATGCAGCAACAATGCCAATGCAGCAACAATGTCAATGCAGCAGCAATGCCAATGCAGCAACAATGCCAATGCAGCAACAATGCCAATGCAGCAGCAATGCCAATGCAGCAGCAGTGTCAATGCAGCAGCAATGCCAATGCAGGAGCAATGCCAATGCAGCAACAATGTCAATGCAGCAGCAATGCCAATGCAGCAACAATGCCAATGCAGCAGCAGTGTCAATGCAGCAGCAATGCCAATGCAGGAGCAGTGTCAATGCAGCAGCAATGCCAATGCAGGAGCAATGCCAATGCAGCAACAATGCTAATGCAGCAACAATGCCAATGCAGCAGCAATGCCAATGCAGCAACAATGCCAATGCAGGAGCAATGCCAATGCAGCAACAATGCCAATGCAGCAACAATGCCAATGCAGCAGCAATGCCAATGCAGCAACAATGCCAATGCAGGAGCAATGCCAATGCAGCAACAATGCCAATGCAGGAGCAATGCCAATGCAGCAGCAATGCCAATGCAGCAGCAATGCCAATGCAGCAGCAATGCCAATGCAGCAGCAATGCCAATGCAGCAACAATGCCAATGCAGCAGCAATGCCAATGCAGCAGCAGTGTCAATGCAGCAGCAATGCCAATGCAGGAGCAATGCCAATGCAGCAACAATGTCAATGCAGCAGCAATGCCAATGCAGCAGCAATGCCAATGCAGCAGCAATGCCAATGCAGCAGCAATGCCAATGCAGCAGCAATGCCAATGCAGCAGCAATGCCAATGCAGCAGCAATGCCAATGCAGCAACAATGCTAATGCAGCAGCAATGCCAAACGCTGGGGATGCGGGGGGGGGGGGAAATTAACTCGGAGAAGCGGACCAGTACCCGGCAGATATAATGTACGAGCGTCATTCGGACCGCGCAATGCCTATCGCGTAGGAGCTCCGTTTCGCGGAAGAGTAAACGATAGAATCAACATCTTTCTCGCATTTGCGCTGAAGATGAGTCAGCAAGTGAATGTTCCCCGATCACTTATGAGAAGGAAATAAATAAACAGTTCCAAGGCACGACTGAAAATGCGAGTAACTCAATTACGGCTGACTGCGATGTAATTAAGCTCTGCAGCGGAACGCACTCAACATCACTTTAGTTCAAAGTACCCCCCCCCCCCCCGCTCTTTGCTCATTATTTATTTTTACTACTATTAAAACGTAATTTTTATTTTTTTACAACGAAAAATCTATTTCATTTCTACATGCGTGCACGTACAAAACGCAGTTTTAAGTAATTTTTTAAACGCCGGCGGCGGTTAATTTTTTTTGTCATGATTTGTTGACGCTCTATGTTTATTGCAGATCACACGCACGACGGCCAATGTGGGGGAGTCTGCTTTTCGTTAGCGGCGCAAATTCACTACCACGGGACACATTCAACTCGTTACGAGTTCGGGCAGCCGTGGGATGACCTCATTGATAATTTTTTAACTCGCTGTAATTGTTGTGCATTTAAAAAAAAAAACTAATTGCGGCAGGACAGATTTATATATTTTTTTGTGTGTTATTCACGAAAGCCATTTGTTTCTAATTGGCTGTAATTTCATGTACTGCTACGGAGAATGTTTTTTGACATCGTTAACGTAGAGAATAACGCAGGGATGTGTGCGTTTGGCGCACGGCGCTTTGCCGAGGTCCCAAATCCCAATTCGCAAATGCTGATTCTGGTGTTTTTGCTTAATATTCCTGCACAGTCATATCATTTGGGACGGATACTGCCCGCTGGTGCACTGGTTAGCGCTTTGCACTTGCAAACCAGAGGTCGCCGGTTCATTCTTCAGTTGAAACAATGGGGCACGTTTTTATTTACATTTTAAATCCCTCTTCAAATCTCTGGCCACCCAGCAGTATAGATGGGTGCATGCCAGTTGGACCCGCGTGGTGGGGTAAAGTGTGGGTACTCTCACCCCTTCCAAAAACGTCTGGCCAGTGAGGAAGAGTAGACCAAATACCCTCAAGCGCAAGCAACTTTACATGCACAATGGAACAAGATAACTGTTTTAAATAAATGTCAGTCGATCCTTGTTCATACGACTCTAAGGAGGCACTTAGCTGCTATTTACAGACTTGAACCAGTGGTGGAAATTCCCCATATCGACGGTGGAGGCAGGGTGTGTCCGCAAGACAAGCACTGCTGACTTCCAACAAACAAAGTGGTACTAATTGTATTGACCCTGGAGGGATGAAGGCCTGCAGTTGACCCCCAACGTGTACGTATGTAGAACTTCTTTCGCACCTTACGTAGCCAGCCGTGCTAATCGGAGGTGCGGGGGGAAGGACAGCAAACTGAACACAAAAAGCAGTTCGAAAGAATTTCGTTTTAACAACGTAGATCATTTAAAAGCGGATTCCTCATATCGGAAGGAAGAGCATTCCAGACGGCCGCAAAAGCGCGTCTGAAAGCGCGCTATGCGGTGGCCCTCTTTGTTCGATGGCTGAGCTAAAAGCCGCCGCTGCTGCAGCGAGGATGACCGGAGTTCGCGTGATGTGAATGTGTAGATGTGCAACGTCGCGGGAGTGTTTGGGGAGTAAAACTGGACTCACGGTGACGACCGGAGGTCCAGGTGGGCCTGGCAGTCCAATGTCTCCCTGCAAACACACACACACACAGGGTCAAAGGTTAAAGCTAGACCAGGGCAGCCTCTCTCGGTTAATCCGCCAGTGGTGTTGGCGGTGGCACAATCGCGTCTGTCATTCGGTGTTTTCGAGGCAAGGGTAGTACTAATCACATTCCTGCATTTCCCATAAATATGCTAAATTCCTCTTGATATGCAAATTATGTTGTCAAGGCGCACTTCCCCCCTTCCAACCCAGCTTAAATATACGCTCCAAGCGTGGTGGTGTTTCATTCAGACGTTGTCTCCCCGACAGACCTGGTCTTCACCTGAGGACGGCTGCTTGCGTTGTGGCCGAAACGTCGTGAGAATGATTTTATTATGTTTTATTTTTATTATTTTATTACTTCCCTTCAACGTGACTTTACCGAAAGAACCAAGAAGAAGGGTAGGTGGCTCACGTAGAGACTATTCGTGATAATCTAAACTCGGCTTGTTGTACTGCCAGACGATGGCAGTAGTACAAGTGGGTTCACCGACTTGCCCACAAATATCTCCGGTTGCTAAGTTGTTGCGCGTTATGCAGACGCTGCAGAGATCCACATGGTAATCGTAGGACTGCACTGCAAGCGAGAGTGCAAACTCGCAGGGAGTTACAGAGACCGCTGGCCCTGGGTGTGAGTGGCCTTCGCCCTTCACCTTGTCTCCTTTAGAGCCGTCCTTGCCAGGGTTACCTGGGATGCCTGGGATTCCCTGGGAAATCATGGAGGGGGGGGGGGGAGGAGCGGGTTAGAAATAAACAGAAACATATTCACGTGTAAAAATAAATATATAACTGGATGTACAAGTACAGTTTTCCGGCGTCATTCACGAACTTGCTATCCGCGATGTTGGCTATCCGTGAATCGCACCTGAACGTCGACTCGACTGCACGAGAGAGAGAGTGATGAGAGAGAATGTGATGAGTTAAAGTGATGAGTAAAAGTGATGAGATAAAGTAAGTTCATTTATAAACTATAATTTAATATTCTTGGTTCGTCGTGAGAATTATTTTATTTTATTATGTTTTATTTTTCATCATTTTATTATTTCCCTTCTACGTGACTTTACCGAAAGAACCAAGAAGATGAACGTTCCAATCGTTAACTTTCGTTTACGGAGCATTAGATAACGTTAGATGAGAAATCATCAGGTGTTGGGAGCGGCGGTGCAGTGGTTTTGTTGCGTTGTGCCAAAAAAAGCCCATCGACCTGCAAATTTCTCTTCCCAGCCACAACCCACGTCAGCGGCGAAAGATATTCAAAGTAGTCCTGGCCTCATCCCCACAAGCCATCGCCATTCCCCGCGCTGACCAGCGTGTTTTTGCATGTTCACCACAAGTACGTTACGGTCAGTGCAGAGGCATGATTCCTTGCCAACGGTTTCTATTTGGTGTGTATAACATCTCAACACCTGTTTTATTTGCCAGAAAGGGTAAAACCAATTCTCATGTTTTGATACCGGCAAGAAAGGTCCCATGATACCCTCCATCATCATCATCATCATCGTGCTGTCAAACCCACAATAGGTTTAAATGTGTGGTGGCCTTCACACGGATGCCCCCCCCCCCCCTGAAAATTAGTGGTGGAGCGCTGTTCTATCACGACAATCAATCCAATGACCGATCCGTGTGCATCCGTTTGCAGAGACGGCTCAAGCCGCACGTGAGAAAGGCCAACGCAGCCCGGCAGGAAATATTCGTCGTTTTCAAATCGACCCAGACTATTTATTCATTCATTCATCCTTCCACCGGCGTGGTGGCGGCACCCCCCCCCCCCCCCTCTACCATCACCCCCCTCCCCCATCCCTCCAGGGGTATGGCGATCCTCCCGGGATGCGCCCAGACAGCAGCACGGCCCCGAGGAAGCCAAACGCAGCCAAACCCAATAAA
Organism: Lampetra fluviatilis; assembly: GCF_964198595.1. Classification (NCBI taxonomy): domain Eukaryota; kingdom Metazoa; phylum Chordata; class Hyperoartia; order Petromyzontiformes; family Petromyzontidae; genus Lampetra; species Lampetra fluviatilis. Next base: position 32,066,559 of record NC_136276.1, on the reverse strand, counting down.
GAGACCATCCCAGTGTGGCCGGACAGAGCCCAGCGCCGGCCGCCCTCGTACAGCCCCAGACATTGCAATGTGGGGGAGGGGTGGGGAGCAGGAGGGGGGAGCGTGCAAGAGGGAGAGTTAAAACAAAAATAAAATATTTATAATAATTATTATTATTATTAGCGGAGGCGGTGAAAGGAGGGTCACGAGACTGGGTTCCTAAATTTCTCCGCCACTCTTTCAACTCGTCTCCCTGCCAGGTGTGTCCAAGGTCGAGGTTTTAGCGTGCGGATGTGCGCGCGCGTCTGCGTGGCGCGCGCGTCTGCGTGGCGCGCGCGTCTGCGTGGCGCGCGCGTCTGCGTGGCGCGCGCGTCTGCGTGGCGCGCGCGTCTGCGTGGCGCGCGCGTCTGCGTGGCGCGCGCGTCTGCGGATGTGCGCGCGCGTCTGCGTGGCGCGCGCGTCTGCGTGGCGCGCGCGTGGATGTGGGGAGCGGCGCAACAAACAAGGAACGGTTGAGCGCGCGAGAGAGCAGAGAGCCAAAAGCACGAGAGAAAGAGTGGAAAACGATCGCGCGCGGCAACGGAAACGTCCGACCAGAAGAACTCTCGAGGAGAGATCAGGGAGGGGAGCCAGAGAGAGAGAGAGAGAAAGAAAAAAAAAGCCGTGGAAAAAGAATAAAACCGAGCCATGGAGAAGAAATATTTAAAGCGTGGAAGGATTAGTTATTTAACAAGGGTCATCCAAACTTGCGGTGGTAGATTGTTACCCGTAATCAATATGGTCCTCGAAGACGAACGCGTGTTGGAATGCATTACAGAAATCATTCACGTGCAAGTTGTTTTGTTTTCTAACTTGCTTCAACGGTGCTGGCCACAGTAATGTCCAGGCCTGCATCACTATAACAAAGGTTGTATACGGGTCGCACTCATTACACACAAAATGCTTGCCGCAAATGAACCACAATACCTCCGGTCACACTCACACAGCGGCTTTTGTCTCGCCGTCGAACAAAGATTCACAACATCGCTCGCTTTCAGATGCGCTTCTGCGGCCGTCTGGAACGCTCTTCCGATATTAGGAAGCCACTGGAGCTGTGCACTTTCAAGTCTGGATTGAAAACTCACTACTTAGAACCTGCTTTTTGTGTGTTTGTTTGTTGTACCGCTACGTACGGTGCGAAAGAAGTTCAACACGCGTACACACAAATACTAAGACACGTGCAAAATCAAGAACAATGCAAGATAACTTATAAACAAGCATTGGCGTATTCTTGGTTCTATCGGTAAAGTCACGTAGAAGGGAAATAATAAAATAATAAAAATATAAAACAATAAAAAGTCTCACGACGTTTCGACTGCAACACGTGACTTTACCGAAAGAACCAAGAATATGAATCCCTGCAGTCACGAAAGCTTTAAATCAAAATTTAAGCATCGCCGTGTTTTGTTTGTCGTGTGTGATTCTTCTCAAACCACAATCACCAGCACAGCCCATGACACCTGTCCACAGTTTCAGCACAAGGGACTTTGTTTGCTGGCATGAGCTTACACCCTCCAAATGAAGACAATGATGATGAGGATAATAACTAAATAACACCCGGGCCGGCGATGCCACGCGATATCGGACGTGACGGGGGGGAGGGGGAGGCGGGATAACGAGACCGCTGACGGCCGTGCGGCCAACAGGTGCTCCTCCCGCGAGTGACGGAGACGCCGAGGAGACATTCCGTAGCGCCCGCAGGCCGAGCCTCGTCAAAACCCCAACAGCAGCACCACCCCTCCTCCTCCTCCTCCTCGTCGCCCCGGGGGGAACGGAGCGATGAGATGAGCGCGACTCCGTCAAGACGCGACGGCGCGCGGACCCCCATCCCCCATCCCCCCCCCAAACACGGGAGGCTGCTTTTTTTCGTTCGTTTCCTTTTTTGTAACTTTTTGTTCTGTTTGTTTTGATTGCTGCCAGGCCGGCGTCGATGATAACCGAGCCACCACCCCCCAGACCCTTTGGTGAGGGAGGCCGGCTCCGGCGAGAACGGCAGCGCTGTTGCGTCGCTGGGAATTCGAAAGATGCGCGGAGAGACGCTCGTTAAGAGATTTCGGAAGCCAATTGGTCGTGGTGTGTTCAGGGCCAGATTAAGTTTGATGGGGGCCCGGGCTGTTATAGTTTTTTTGTTTTTTTTTGGGGGGGGTGCAGCGGGGGGGCCCCTTTTGTGTCATTTACATTTCTTCCCTCGAATGTGTTTGCCACCACCCATGCCCGATGATGCCACCAAGGACTCCGATGCTATTCACTTTGGTTGTTTCAGATCCAGTTTGTTTCAATGTGATATAGGAAGCAAACCGAAAAGTATTATTTCGGCACGCAGCTGATAGTAACGCACTTTAGCTATGGCACGGCTTTAATGATCAAATTCCCTTGAGGATTTTGGTGTCGTGGGCAAAAAATTCAGGTCCGTGCCTTTTTACCATCACTGCATCTGCTCATGCCATCGAGTAATGTTGTTATTTGTATTAAATCTGGCCCAGGGTGGCTGGGTTTGTGTGTGTGCGTGTGTTTTTTTTTGTGCAGAGTTATAATTACTTTTCAGATGTCAAAGGCGAGCGTGATTATTGGCGACAGATAAAATGTCTCTTGATGATCAAGTGATTCATCGCGGCGGGAAGCCTCTCGCGGGTTCTCCGGAGGATTCACATCCGCTTCGGGCTGCTCCACTTTCAAGCGTTTTTGTTTTCTGCTGAGCATCGTCATTTATTTATTCTGCACCCCCCTCCCCACCCACCCACAGTTCCCCCCCTCCCCCTTCCCACCACCCCCGACATAAACAAACCCCTTTGATCACTTTCTCCGGCACGTAACAGGTAACGTGTTTAGGAGGAGACACAAAAAAACACACGCGCGGCTCAGCCGATCCTCAACAATGCATTGCTCTGACAAAAGAAAATGAAATTCAAATAGTGCACGTTAACGCCGTACACACACTGCATGTTTCGGGGGCAGCTAATACAATCACGCGCCAGAGGTATTCGTGATTTTTTTTTAAAAAACTCGGTTTTGTATTCATTGACATATTTATGACATTCGCATGCTCGCAATGCATGCATCGGATCACGCACGCGCGTGTGTTCTCCCCTAGTTGGAATCAAATGATATTTTCACATTCATCTGGTCACAGACCGTTTCTCAATCAATCCACTGCTGGATGATGGACTTCGCCCCCCCCCCCACCCCCTCCCCCCCCACCCTGCACGCTGTGCGGGGAGTGATGAGAGTTTGTGGGAGCCACGCTGGTCAGTGCGGGCTGATGAAGGTTGGCAGTGGAGTCAATACGAGCGGTGGATTGTACTGCACTGCCCTCTGTGTGCGCATGTATGTTGAACTTTCAGTTGATGTTGTTTAGTCATCACCTTGTCCGCTATTGCTCATGGGAAGCGTGCGGGGCCTGTTCGCGACGAGTGGTTATCAGCGCTGTGTTGAGGCCGTGGTCACAACAGTGGAGGCATACGAAGCCGTTAGCATTCCTTTCGTGCCCAGTTGCGTAAGGCCGCGAGTTGAATGAATGGAATTGATAAAATGATTTGAATGTGTTGGTCAATGATGCAGAGTATGCGTGTATGTTGAACTTCTTTTGCACCGTACGTAGCCAACCGTGCGAATCGGAGCTGCGGGGGAAGGACAATGAACTAACACACGAATTTGTTTTCGAAAAAAACGAGTTGTCAATCCGGATTTAAAAGTGCATAGCTCCAGCGGATTCCCTAATGTCGGAAGGAAGATCGTTCCAGACGGCCGCAGAAGCGCACCTGAAAGCGCGTGATGGAGTGACCGTCAATGACGCCGACCACGCATCATGTTGTGTAACTTTTCAGCCTTAACCCTGCACAGCTTCCGAGGCCTGACGGGATTTGCATGCGTTTCGCGTGATTTGGTCCAATGGGGTATTTAACCTGCCGACAAACGCAACGTCTATTTACGTATGCTTAGCGAGGATAACGATTGTAAAATTAAACATGAAAGGGTGGCAATTTCACATATCCGCAGAGCTGCAGCTAAAAAAAGAACAACACTTTAAAGTTTTACACCTGGGGCAATATAAATCGGCTGTGCACAGCCAAAGCTGGGCTTTTTTTGGTATTGGAATGAAACCAAAGCATGCACACGTTTAATAACGAGCCCGAATTAGCATATTTTAATGATCTCCTTGTCTGAGAAATTATGTTTAAAAACATGCATCATCATCAAAAGGTGGCCGGGTTGGCCCAGAGGTCTGAGATCATGGGTTTTGAATTGGGATTTTAGCCACTCGTGATTAAACATTAAACTGGGAAAGTATTGTGAGCTGATGGGTCTCATCATGGTACCAATGACTGCCCACACACAAAAAACCCCCATCGTGTTTAATTTTGATTTTCACTTAATTTTAATAAATTCTAACTCTGATAAGGAGAAAATCTCGTGTTTTTATTTTGCTACCATAGGACAAACCATAGTGCGGATAACAGGTCACGGGCTGGGAATCTCAGAAGCAGTTCTATGACATCTCCTTCAGCGGACCGTGCTCTGGCGTGGGGCTTACGCTCTCCCCTGCAAGAGTTCCGAATGGACCAACTGTCCCATGATGTGACATGAATTAAACTTTATCAGAAAGTCACGTTCCTATTAGGGACTTGTCTCGTTGAAAAGTGGCCAAGGGGATCCAAGAGTTATTGCCCAATATGTGTCGAAACAAAACCAGAGCAGAAGAGGAATAGTCACAAACATAAAAAAACACATTTAGTCCCGACAGCTAACACAGCGTTAATTTAACTCAAACTCTTCCATCTGTATGGGAAAAAGTGTTGCCCCCCCCATCGCCGTCGCACGGGTGGGGTTTTGTCCGGATGCTCAAGCTTCCTCCAGCATGTAAACACTCATTAACTGGCCGATACCAACTTCATATATAGAGGACCACAGAGCTTGGTGGGAGGGGGGAGGGGAGATTTAGCGCCGGCTCGCTGCCCAGCTGCTGTCTTTTCCGTACGCCTGTGGTTCATCCTCGCGCCTCTCTCTCTCTCCTCTCTCTAAGAACGAGCCTCACGAATCAAAATCAATATTATTATTAACTGAACACTTCCGAGGACAAACGCATGCTTGAAAGCATCACGTCGTCCACGCGGATGCATTACGAGACAAGCAGCACATCTTCCAACTCGCCCCACTATCAACGCCACGATGCTTCGTTGTTTTATTGTCGGTGCCGAGCCAGGGGGAAGCGCATTTCGTAACGGAGGCAGCGGTGTGCGCGTGCTGTGGATGTTCAGGGGATTCTGTGGAAAAAAATGTGGGTGGAGAAGAGAATGCAAAAAAAACCCCATGCTAACTCAGCACACTTACTCGCTCACACAAGACAAAGATCCCCCTACAGCCTTTAAACAGTGCTGTTAGCGAGCACCTATAAAGGCAGGCCAGCACCACGCCCGGCCGCCTTTGTCTCTCTAGCTGCAATGTTTCTTACATGCAGCACTAGGTACTCATTTGAAGCTGAGTCGACCTAGGGGAGGCCCAGGATCGGTTCAGATAATCGTCACCGGTGTTGGCCGTGAGCGGGAACCGAAGTCGGGTCGCCTGGTTCGTAGCGCAGTGCGCTAACCGCTCCACCACCGCTCCACCTATACTCACTCTCACACTCACAGAATCTCACCCCCTCCCTTGAGCACGTCCATGGGGAACGCTGAACGGCAGTTGCTGTGCGAAGAGGTCTGCAGCCCAAATGAGATGTCATGCTTCGCGATCATTTCAGCGCTATCAAATCCTCTTGCGCGGCAGGAACGCCGATCAATTATTTATTTGTTTAAAGGCAAACGATACATTTCGTCATTATCGGCAATGATCAATCGACCGCTCGATGGAGGTCTCCCCAATCTGTCTTCATTGTGATCATTATAATAATAATAAGGGTAATCTACTCTCACCTGCACGGGAATTAATGTAATCGCTCCATCTCTGCGGTGGAATTCCTCTCCGATGCATTATATCCATTGGCTGCCACTCCGTTATTCTTCTTCGAGACCAGGGGTGGGGAACCTTTTTTATGCCAAGGGCCATTTGGATATTTATAACATCATTCGCGGGCCATACTCAATTATCAACTTAAAAATTAGCCTGTTATATTTGATTTTAAAATTTTAAACTTTCGTGACTGCAGGGATTCATATTCTTGGTTCTTTCGGTAAAGTCACGTAGAAGGGAAATAATAAAATAATAATAAATATAAAACAATAAATTTCTCACGACGTTTCGACTGCAACACAAGCAATCATCCTCAGGTGTGAAATCCACAGAAAGAAAATATGAAAAAATAATTGTATTGTTTTATATTTTTTATTATTTTATTATTTCCCTTCTACTGTTATATTTGGTCAAACATTGAATTAACTCACCCCTAATGCGATGGCTGGAACTGCTTCTCTTTGGTGAGGCGTGTGATGTTAGCTGGTATTGACGATGTTGCTACTCGCAACTGCTTTTCCAGGTTTGCTCCTAGATTTATTGAATTTCGAGTCCCGCCTGCGGTTGCCTTGGCAGGGCCACACCAAATGATTTGGGCCGGACGTTCCCCACCCCTGTTCTAGACAGTCGGGCACCTTCCCTTCTAGGCGTGACAAGTCCTAAGCATGCCATAGTGTGTCCATGTGCACCAAACTAATCCCATGTCTCGCATTCAGACTACTGGACTCAACGGGGCTCTTTGCCCGCTCCAAAATAAAGGTAATGGATCCAGCTTTGTGTATAAGTCTATGCAAGTCGGTGGGTTTCAATGTACGTTCATATAATTCCATGGGTTTTTAGGCAAGTCAGAGCCAGTGTCTGCAGTTATATGGGTCTTTGTGTAATCATATGAAAGTAAACGGATCTGTATAGAAGTCCGCACAAGTCAAAGGGCCTCTATGTAATTGTATACGTCTCTGTGTAAGCATATGTAATTCTATGAATCTATGTGTAAGTCCACAGTCTCTCCAGTTAAGTCCATGTAAGTCTGTGTATCTCTCTGTAAGTCCACACAAGTCTGTGGTTCTCAATGCAAGCCTGCACAAGTCTACGGGTCTCGATGTAATTCCATATTAGCCCATGGCTCTCAGCGTAAGTGTGTAATATTTTTAAGCACTTATATCATCCCCTGAATCAGACTTCTGCTTTAAATGACCTCTCACCTGCTCATAAACACAGGCCAATGCATCAATGTGTCCGCCTGCATTTAAAGGCTCCTTCAATCAAATCGGCAAAATGCATTTCCGGCCCCTCTCAAGCCGTCAACATAATGAAAACCTTGGCAGGGGGCTCGGGAGAGGGGTGGGGGGTGCACATAAATCGTAACAATAAATTCATTCATTAAAAGGCATCTGCATTTAAGCGGCCAGCCCCTGGTGGTTATTGAGCAAGCAAAAACTAAAACTGAACAAAAAAATGAATTACAACGAGAATAAATAAATTTCAACAACAAAAAACCTTCCATGAATCCCGATTCGTGATCAACGACAAGATTCCCGGACGCCTCTTTTTGCAAAGCGCCATCCGCTCTCCCCGGCAGAGGGGCAAATGTACGACGGGGTTTTGGGGGGGGGGGGGGCGGGCCCCATTTACGCGATGAGAGATGCATCATCTTAATTGAGCTCGGCTCCAATGCGGGCAGAGTTACGGCCCTCCGAGATGACGGACGACCAAACGTACCCGGAGGGCGGGAGAGGCTGCCGGACGGGAAACGCGAGCGGCGGGCAGAGAGAGAGAGGATCGCCATCACGCACCTCCGCAGGGTCGAGAGGAGCGACGGATGTAATTTGTCATTTCGCGTTCAGCTCCCCTCCCCCCACCCCCCATCGCTTTAAAACACTCCGCGGATTGCTAAATGAAAATCCACACGTGCAGACGTTTTGATTGCATCAGGCCGGAGCTGTCTGGGGCTGAGCTCCAGAAAATGTTTTCCTCGACCCCTGTGCCCCGAGGGCTGTCGGAAAATAGGGATGGGGGGTGAGAGAGGGATGACGAGGTCGAGGGGATTGAGAGATGCCCCAGTTTACAGGTGGTAGTCGTTGTAGCAGCACAGCCGGTTGTAAATCCACTGCTGTGTGAAGGTCACCCCTTACTGCGTGGGTCACGGGCAGGTGTGACCATACTTCGCTACGCTGGTCGCTGTGGGTTGTGAAGGCGGGTGTCGTAGATACATAGAAGTACAGTACAACGATGGCTACAATCAACAATATCTGTCATGCATGATGGTCGACCATCCGAGTTCTGTGCTATGCAGGATCAAACCTGCTTAGCTTCCGAGATCTGATGAGATCGGCCACGTTTCAGGTGATTTGGTCAAAGGAACAGTTCAATGTAACTAATGGCATGCACGGTTGGCTACGTACGGTGCGAAAGAAGTTCAACATATGAATACATACGGCCATGCAACGAAGCTCTTGTCGGTGGCGAAACAAACACACACGCACACAATCAAAATAATTTAGATGGAGGATGGAGGTTTCACCAAGGTGTTGTCGGTCAAGGGCGAATGTTTGTTCATACTTCACCTTGCTGGTCAGCGTGGGTTGATAAAGGGCCTTGGGAGTCCAGGGAGCGTTGGGGCAAGTGCCGTGAACGAGCACCTATTAAGGCCCGCTAAGAGGCGGTGTGGGTACCACATCAAGGCCGTAATCAAAATATACATTGGGGGGGACACATACCCCCCCCCTCCCCAATATTCAAATATGCTCAAAATGTCCCCCCCCCCCAATATATTGCTATAAAATAGATTTATGTTTCTATGATTGTGCTTATTGGTTGTACTTTATTAATCCCGAATATGTCTCTACCATTAGATACAATGAAACAAGAAAAGGTAAAAAAGAAAAAACTGAAATGTAATACAATACACTATTAGACATTATTGTAAAAAATAAATAAAAAGTCCATCCTGTGTGTTAGTGCATTTTTGAAATGTTTTAGGCAAGAAATACGTTTTCAAATTTAGATTATTTTTCTGGGGGGGGGGGAGGACCCCAGACCCCCTGGAAGATTTGGTCCCCCCCAATGTTGACTCCATGACTCCATGGCTACGGCCTTGGGTAACACAACGCCTAGCCGTCCATTACTTCCTCAGGTACAAACATTCGTGTGTTGCCCCCCCCCCAGCCCGCCTTCACCGTCCCACCAAAATGTTGACCCGTCCAGCCGGCTTATCACACGGCTGAGGTCGGGGTTTTAAATGATAGTGCCACTCCTCAAGAACTGTCTGGGTGCGATTCGTGCACGTTCAGTCACTCACAGGTTTGCCCGCGTCTCCAGCGAATCCGGGAAGGCCAACGTCTCCCTTCACACCCTGCAGAGTCAAACACGATCACGGCCACGTCACCCGCAATTGGAAATGAATTCACGTCGACGTTAAATTCCCACGCGCCGCTGTTTCCGTTTGGAAGACGTAACTCCATACATTGCCCTGTTTTTGTTTCTCGCGCAGGTTTAGTGACCCTCCCCCCCTTTTTTCTATATTTTTTTTACGAAAGGGAATTGAGTCTCTAACAGCTACTTGTGACATCGTGCGCTGTGATGTTTGTGTTATTCTGTATCAGCGCCCTGATTGTAACGGTCCCGACATATGGAACTTTTGACTTAAAAAAAAACTCATTCGCCACGTGCACATTTATTCAACCTGACGCAAGTGTCACGTGCGCATTGTGTCCTGTTAACGAGGACCACGAGCATTGATTTGTTTGGATGAACGTAACATTTTCAGTTTTTCTGCTGGAAGCTTCTTAAGGAACCGTTTTAAAGCTCCGCAGAGATGGAATGGAGAATTCATTTGCTTTAGCGCCCATCTTGTTGGCAACGTCACAGCCCAAGCCTACAACACCTGTGGCATTCCCAGGCAATCATCTAAATGAGAGCTACACGAGTGTGGGCCACTGGCCCTTTACTTTGTCCAAACTCTTGAGCTTGTGGTGTAAATTACACATTCCTCTGACAGGGATGAGCCAGTCAAGCGGACTGTTATATTGGCCTCATGATGTTTTGTCCGCGCTTACGAAGCGCTGGAATTTCGCCGGGTGGTGCAGGGTTCAGAGACACAGAGCCGGCAACCCACTGAGATCCTGGGTTGAAGTTCAGGTTTCAGCCACCAGTGATCACAACGGGTTCTCAAGTGTAACCGAGTTGATGGCCTCAGCCTGGTGTACACTTAATGTTGGCAAAATTCCGTTGCAAACTTAAATATTTTACTGGCACGCAATATACATCTCTACGGTAAGGCGCAAGAGTTTCGATTTTAAGCTTTCGTGACTGCAAGGATTCATCTGCTTGGTTCTTTCGGTAAAGTCACGTAGAAGGGAAATAATAAAATAATAAAATATTGAATATAATAAAATAATTCTCACGACGTTTCGGCCACAACGCAAGCAGCCGTTCTCAGGTGAAGACCTGTCTCCCCGACAGACCTGGTCCTCACCTGAGGACGGCTGCTTGCGTTGTGGCCGAAACGTCGTGAGAATTATTTTATGATATTTTATTTTTATTATTTTATTATTTCCCTTCTACGTGACTTTTACCGAAACAACCAAGAAGAAGGCGCAAGAGGTTACTTGAAGGGATCTCAGAAGCAGTTCTGGGGTGTCTACTTTCGAGAGCCGTTCCCTAACATACGGGCTACTGCACTGCACTGACGGCGTTCCAAACGGACACTTAATCTCATGACGTGACACCAATGGCGCATTTGAAATACAGCTTTGGGGGGAGATATTTTTTTGTTACAAATAACCAAAAGAGTGCCTGTCTTGAGTCTCCGACCAAGAATTATGATTATGGAGCACAGATGCACAGAGTAATATTTTTTTTTTATATACGTAATGTATGTGCACCATCAACAGCCCCCCACGGGCCTGGCTGTGGAAGCATGCAGAGCTTGTTTAACATTATACAAATTATATTATAAACGGAAACAGATTGCTCCTTGGAATCAATCTGAACCTGCCTTTACGATTAAGAAAATGCAGCCTCGCCGTTCAAAAGCTATCCCAAGCGGCGATCACACAGAGGCATGCGTCCAGTCTAATTTTTCACCGCTTGCCACCTGCTCTAACCATTGTATTTATTGCAGCGTGTGGGACTCTAGGTCACTGAGCACACAGGGACCTTAATGCCGAATGTGAAATTACACAAAGCTTCTCTGGATATTACATATATACTGTGGAGGTTATTTTAGTTTCGAGGTTGTGCTGCGCGGTTTTCTGCCGCGCGTTTGGTGTTGCCCTGCGTGTCGTCCTGCACGCTGTCCAACGTGTCACTTCTTGAGCCTCTGGAGCGAAACGTCGGACATCGTGCCGAACAGCACGTGGTACAACCCGAAAACGCGCATCGCAGAGCGACAGTGAAACCATTCTTCACATCAGTGTTCTTCACGAATGTTCATAGGGGAGCCACTTTCGCCAATAAGACATCATCAGTGTGAGGGCCGCCACACATTTGAAACCATTGGGTTTGACATCACGAAGATGGGGTGCGTCAGGGGCAGCACTAAATGCAACCAGAAGCTTGCCAGTGGCCCGCGGGCCTTGTAATGACGAACACTGCTTTAGATGTTTTCCTTTTTGCCTGCAAAATCCGGGCGCAGAAATACTTATTTGCCTGCTTTGTTCACAAGTGGCAGACCAGCGAACTATAGGCGTGCACGGCATATCGGGCCCCTTCCAGACAAACTCAAATTAAGAAGCTGGTATTTATTCTGCGTGGGCGACAGAAAGCCATCGCCACACACAACAAAAATTGGGCGATCGAGCGCTCCCGATTGCAAGGAGGGAAGTCATAATCCTGGGCCCGCACGGTCAACAGAGGAAGGGCAAAAGCTGTCATCCCCGTCTGGGCGAGACTCGGCGGCAAATTTCTAGATTTTTTTTTGTTCGTGACGACGTTAGTCTTTAGGTGCAGAAGAAAGAAATAAAAAAAAACTTAAAACAGACGCGCAGGAAATAACACCACCTCGAAGGGACGTCTGGCCAGCGTAAAAGAGTAGGCCAAAACAATAATTTGTATCTAATAATTAGTTTAATATAGCAAATTGCATCCAACAATCGCTGAGAAACTACAGACCAAGCTGGAAGGCTGCCAGCCGGTGAGCCGGCACCAACAATTGCTCTGCAATTTTCTACGTATCAAGATGTTTCCAGACAATCCGTGAGCGTTTGTACTTCATGTGGGGAGGAAACCGGGGCACCCGGAGACAACCCACGCATGGGAGGGTGAAACACTCTATGCCATACAGAAGGGACAGATGATATCAGTCAACACTTTGCTGGACTGCCTTTTGCTGGCAAGCCGGGGTTTGGCGCCTCACCCTCCGGCAAGGGAGTTTCACAACGCTCGTGTGGTCCACCACCCCTTGCCGCCTCCACAGTGCTGGATTCACAGGCCACGTGCAGCATAGCCCTTCTGCCAGCAGTGGTGTGAGCAAAGCACTTGCAGGGGCTGCACCACGGTGGTGAGAGGGGCGCCAGACTGGTGAGATGTTAACTACCTCGCCTGGTATACAGGAGGTCGTGGGTTCGATCCCAACCCTGACGCCTGCTGCTGTATAGTTGGAGGTTGCGTGTCTCTCTCTCTCTCTCACTCCGTGGTCGCGTGGATTTTTCTCCAGGTTCTCCGGTTTTTCCCTCCACATTTAGAAACACGCGTTTAGAGTATTTGGCTGCTATAAATGTCCACGTGATAAGCCACTTCGTTGATCTATCATTTGTGGCCAGATCCTTTCTGAAAAGGAACTTTATAACACAGTGTGCCTGACCTGGTAAAATAATAAAAACATTTGTTCAGTTCATAGTGTTTGCATTCAGGTTGGTGCTGTAATGAGCTACAAACATTATAATTTTTATTTATTCCCCCATTTCATCCCACACCGATGTTTGTTCATGCGCGCGAGTTTTAGTGGAAGGCGCTCGCTCGTCTGCTCGCGCTACGGGTGCCAGCGAGCGCGCCTGGGGTGGTAGGGGGGGCAGACACACGTGGCACAGCCCGCTGCTGTCTTTACCTGGTCTCCGAGGGGGCCCCTCTCGCCCGGAATGCCCGCTAAGCCCTGAGAGAAAGAAATTCAGATTCGAACAAACAAACAAACAAAAAAATCACCGAGCGAACATTGAAATTCCAAACTTTTTTTTCTTCGAAAAGGTGGACGGAATCGAAGGCTGCGCCCGTGACGCGTGCCCGGTGCCCGTCACTGCGTGCGGCGTCTTGAGACGCAACGTAAATTCGGACGTGAAATGCTCAAAGGGCGCGATTCGCGACAAAAATGATCACGACTCGCGGTTGCCATCCTGAGATCACTGTGGATACGTTTCGCAGGAGCGCGTCACCTTTTCCCCGATGCCCCTTCCGATGAGTGTTTAGTTACCTCGTGCAATCTGGGTGCGAGTGCAATATTACTGTTCAGACGGGTAATGCCGGCGCAGCTAGAATTCAACGTTGAGGTGGTTCGTGAGCGGGACAACCGCGTCAGGAGTAGCGCAGTGTATCGCTGCGACGATGCCTCCTCCTCCTCCTCCTTCGCACTTCGTGAATTCGGGAACCGAGTCGTCACAACGCTCCACGGTTCCGCTCGGCGCGGCCACAGTCGCCGCACAACCGCCCCAGACCGTTTTTAAATCCTTTATATTAAGTTCGCTTGCTTGCTTAGGACCGTGCAAATCTTTCGGTCGTTTTTTAACCCACTTCCCGTTTTCCAATCGAGCTGACATTTTCCACACAGACTCGTTGCGCGTGACAATTAATGTTCGTGAAAATTTTTGTTCCAAAATGTTACACTTGTTAGGACAAAAATATTATATTTAATTACCAATTGCTTAATGCTGCCATGCAATCATCTGACCCATAGGTGGCAGCCATCTCAAGCCAGAGGACGAGAGGACTCTAGCCGCCACGCATACAAAGGATTTATAGTGAAAAACTTTGTTTTTACGGGTTACACTTATTAATCGTTCCGCCTGCGCGCACCGGCGAATCGCGAGCGCAACAACGCCGGGGAGGAACGGCGGCCGTGAGCGCTCGTAAGAGGAGAGGAACGGAATACCGGTGAGGGAGAGGAGGCGGCGGGGGGGGGGGTGGATGGAGGGTGGTCTCGCTGTAAACTGCGCCCAGATCTACGAACGGCGAACGTGACGCCGCCTTAGCGCAGAAGCACTTACCGCGGGTCCGACAGGACCAGGCGGCCCGGCTTCCCCCGGTGCTCCTCGCAGACCCTGCAATCAAATAAACACGTCACTTTCATTGCCTCTGGGAGGCGGGTTTTCGCGTTAATATTCGTGTGAAAGCCCCGAGCCAGCATCGCCGAGATCATGGGATCGAATCCCAAGCTTCCACCCGGGGTAATATCAGGTCCTCGGTCTCGTGGCGAGCCGAGGCTCTCGGGGGTTCACTTTGGTTGCCTTTGTTTTAGAGCCAGGTAAGAGAGGCCGTTGAGATCAGAAGTCGCTTCTCCCCGCGGAGGTCTGCTGGGTGCAGTGCATACGTGGGTGACGACAAAGGGTCGAAGGAAACCGATTAAAACGGAGAATTGAAACTAATGAACGTCATGTTCTTGGTGCTTTCGGTAAAGTCACGTAGAAGGGAAATAATAAAATAATAAAAATAAAACACGATTAAAATTATCGCGACGTTTCGATTGCAACACAAGCAATCGTCGTCAGGTGTGAAAACTACAGCAAGAAAATTTTATCTGAAGCGGGAGAGATGCTGTGGAAATTAGTTATATAACTTGCAATCGAAACGTCGTGAGAATTTTTATTATGTTTTATTTGTATTATTTGTATTATTTCCCTTCTACGTGACTTTACCGAAATAACCAAGAGTATGAATTCCTGCAGTCACGAAAGCTTTAAGTCGAGGGTTATGGCAGTACACTATATATTAGGCACATACGATTAAAATGCTTCAAATCAATGTGTTTATGTTCACCTAATAGATATTGACTTCCCTGAATCAGTCTTGAGACTCAATGAGGCTTTACTGGGTCGAAAAATAAACCAACATGAGGGCACACGTGGCGCAAGAGGTTGCAGGTTCGGGAGGACATCCCGGGCACGAGGCAGGGGATGCGATGGCAATCGCACAGAGCGACTGGCACGGTACGGGGCAGTGGGATGGCAACATCTCAGGCAGGGCTCTTCATTGCCAGGCCCGCGGGCCACTGGTGCCCCCCGGTGGCCTTTAGCGCGGCCCCTGATGTGAGCCCCCTCCCCCCCTCCCACACACAACGAGCGAAAACACCACCCCCATCATCATCATCATCGTGCTGCTGTTAAACCCCCAATGGTTTCAAACGTGTGACGGCTCTCACACGAACTGTTGCGAAATTGGCCCCACCCTCCTCTGAACATTAGTGACAAACCGCCACCGGTCCCCAGGGGATGTCCCTGAGCGGAAATAAAAGTGGACTCCCTCCCGTGTTGAGCCGCGACCCTCGAGACGAACGCTTGTGTTGCGATCGAAACGTCGTCGTTTTTTTGATATTTTTGTTATTTTCTTTGAACCTATCAACGTGACTTTACCGAAAGACCCAAGACAATGCCAAAACCCTGCTGTGATATTTTCTGTCCTGATTTTTGATGCTGCTCTTTAATTAATTGCACGTGGCCCTCTTTGCTTCTGTGATGTTCACTGTCCGCGTTTAGTTCTGTTTTCAAATCAGTTGAACCCAAGCCTCGAGGCGTCGACAGGCAAAGCCGAGGCTCCGCAGGGCGAACCCCGACCGGCCTGTGCGTGGCTCAGAAGTCGACGGCAGTCGTAGGCGCAAGTGGGTCCCCGCCAGAGAGCCCTCTTCAACGGTAGCCGGTGGTCCACTCTTCCACGCTGTCCAGACGCCTCGGAAGAGGTGGTAGTAGCCACGCTTAACCCACCCAACCAACACCACAGGCAGCCCTTGCCGATCGACCATCTGTGGTGAACCCATTCACACTGCTGGGTGGACAGAGGTGGTGGTGAGTGGGTGGGGGGATTTAAGAAACTCGCCACATTGTGTCAACTGCCGTGCCGGGACACTGAACCAGCGACCTCTGGTTCGCAAGTGCAGTCTGCCTCGCCGTTCAGCCACGGGAGAATCCCGAATGTATCAGTACAGTTTTTTGTTGTTTTTTGTTTCGATTCGACGCACACTGTTCACGTAAACGAGGACGCAGGCTCGACCACTTACTGCGAGACTTGCCGACACGCGCGCACATGCAATTTTGGCGGCAGTGATGCACACGGAGCTAGAGGTGGGAATTCCAATTCCACATCTGCCGCAAGCAGATTTACGCGAATTGAAGCGGATCCGGCTTGTTGTTCGTGAATTGCTGACTCTGGCTAAGTCTAAACGCCACGAATTTTTGCTTTATCGATCTGATGGAAAGGGAGCCGGAAATAAACCAGACCTTAATTCAACACGTTCATATACCGGCCTACGACAACGTGTTGCGGGTGCGGCGATGTGCCCGCCGTGGCATTTAAGTTGCATCAACGGCTCCAAACCAACAACCCGGCACAGTTCAACCAGTGGCTGGGGTGGGATTTCATCGCCTGGCTAAGACTTCGCACACGGCGATCGGTGTTTACATCGTCCGTGTTTGTCTCTCTTTTTTTTTCTTTCAGAGCCCCCCCCCCATACCCCGGGGCGTCTCAGAGCAATCTGCATCGCGTATCATCTCATGCGTTTCGAAGGGCATCCCCCAGAGTCAGCTGTCCCCGTGGGCACGAGGCGACTCGGCACGTGGCCTGCCAGGAAGGGGGCAATTATTGCTCCTGTTAAATCCCGAATTGAGCAATTTACGGGTCCTGTCGCCGGCACGCAATGGTCTACTCTTTCGAACGAAGGGGGGTCTTTAACGTCCACTCTGAAGACGGACGGCATGCAATTGTAGTTAATGAGCCCCCCGCAGTATTAACCAGGGCTGCCGCTTGGATTCGAACAGCGAACCTCCGCAAAGGACGGCGCGTGCGCGCTACCGCTGGGCCACGTCACAATCTTCGTCGAGCTGGTGTCAACCTGTGGAACTCAATCAGTTTGTTGTCTGTCCCACCCCCCACCCCGCATCTCGGTTTGCTCTGTTGGCAACGGCATCTTGAAACAACGTGGGCAAGTACGTCCCCCGATTCACCCCGACTCTATCGGCGCGTGGTGGGGTGACGCGTGGGTACGATGTGCACACTTGGCCCCTGCGATTGCCGCGGTTGGCTACGTACGCTGCGAAAGAAGTTAAACATTCGTACGAGTTTCAATCTGTGGATTGAATTTTGTCGTTAAAATATAGAATGCGTAACCAGCAGCGGTGTGGTAAAGTGTGGGTACAGCGGTGTGGTGAAGTGTGAGTACAGTGGTGTGGTAAAGTGTGAGTACTCCTTCCCCTTTCATCCAACGGTCCAGTGAGTAAAAATAGGCCAAAGTCACCGCAAATAGCTGAGGCCCCTTCTGCGTGCGTCTTGCAGTGGAGTCACTGTCAGTAATTACAAGTTCGTGGACAAAATCCATCTGAAACAAAGCCCCCACCTCCCGTGACACCACGCTGCCTGTTGACGTTCTCCGGGGACAAGTGAGTGGAATGTATTTAAAGATCGAAACGGCCTCTTTGAAGTGAGCAGGCTTAGATGAGTAAAGACTCCGAGGACGATCTCGTCACGCAAAGAGATTATTGGAAGACACACAAAAAAGCACGTAAATTGTGGTGATAGAGCCTCAACGCACATTGATGATGTGCAGAATTTTGATTTAAAGCTTTCGTGACTGCAGGGATTCATATTCTTGGTTCTTTCGGTAACGTCACGTAGAAGGGAAACAATACAATAATAAAAATACAAAACAATAAAATTCTCACGACGTTTCGACTGCAACACAAGCAATCATCATCACCTGATGATTATTGTTTTATATTTTTATTATTTTATTGTTTCCCTTCTACGTGACTTTACCGAAATAACTAACTAAGAATAATATGCAGAATATTCGTTTCGCTGCGTCTGTGTTTATTCACCCCCTTCTGCCACCTCGTGATTCGATGAATTGTCCCAAGTTCGAGGTCACGATTCCAATCTAGAATCTGTGTTGTGTGGTTTTTATTTATTTATTTGTGGCTAACGTGACACCTCCAGCGGCGACGGGGGGTCGTGAGAACCAATTACATACAACGTGTGCGCGATTCGAAAAACAAACCGACACCTACAGACGTGCCCGATGCTACGCGTCTATCATAAACCCAAGGCTCCGTTTTAATCGGTGAACCGAGGGGCTGAATTTCAGGCGGTTGGGTGAACTGAACATTTTTTTCCCGGGCCCGGCACACCACATCCAGTACACATCTCGCTCCGACCGCGGCTACGAGTCACGTGCCCAACTCCAGCCTTAACTAGCGGCAGCGGGAATAAAAAAATATTTAGTGAGAAATTAAGCCCTCGGATGAACGGATTAATCCTTCGCATGCCCAGGGTCTCACGCGGAAGCCTAAGAGAAATGTTTGAAATGCGGGTGCGTTTTGTGTTTCAGTGGCTGCCGTATTTAGCCCGCTGCTCAGCGCGTTGGGCATCACGTGTGGCGCGTGTCCCTACTCGCACGGGCTCATCTGTGTTGCCTCTCTCTCTCTATCTCTGTCTTATTTATTTCTTCATTCGCTTCGTTGACGTGTCATTCGTTTAGCCCCGAGTCGTAGTGTGGGGCACGGCGCGTTGCAGGCGGTTGGTGTTGTTGTTGTTGGTGGTGGTTTTGTTGTTGTTGGTGGTGGTTTTGTATTGTGTGGCGGTCAGCGCGCTGTGCTACTAACCCTACTAACCCCGGCGATCCGAATTCGATTCTCGATAATGGCCAACACCAGCGGTGAATATTTGAACCGGTCCCGGGCTTCCCCTAGGTCGACTCAGCCTTAAATTAGTAACTGGTGCAGTGTGTACAAATCAGCACTGGGGAGACAAAGGTGGCTGGGCGTGATGCAGATGGAGCCATGAAATTGGATTGTGCGCAGGTGTTTGTTAGATAATTATTACATTGTGGGATCCTGAGCGATGGTGGTGGCTCGGGGAGGTCTTCATCCAAAAGTGGATTGATCATGGCTGATTGCTTGATGATGATTACTCAGGAAAGCCCCATTGAGCCTCAAGACTCTTTTTCAGGAGGGTCCTGCCAGGCTTTTGCAATTGAGGTATATGTTGCTATGTTGCTACGCGTCATCCCAATGGAAACATTTGCAGGTAATTTTAGAGATATTTCGTCGACACCAGCTATATTTGATGGGCTTTCTTTTTTTACCTATGGGAGGAAACTTGAGAACCCCGAGGAAACCCAATCAGAACAGGGGGAGAGAGAACATACACACTCCACGAAGAAAGCCACCCAGAGTCCGGAATCGAACCGAGGCCCTTCTTGCTGCGAGGCACGAACGTTGCCACTGCTCGGCCAACCTGCCACCAGATGATGGCATTGCCACGGCGAAACAATTCAGATTTAACCAAAATAGTCAAAAGACTGCTTATTAAGAGCATTACCTCCTGACCCCTGGCTCCAGGATGTCCGGATTCACCCTTCATTCCAGTTTCGCCCTGCGCATCAAACACGTAAAATGAGTTCGTAGAACGAGAACACGAAGCAATCCTTTTACTTATTCTTGTTAATGTTAGTTGGAAACTTGCGTTGTCAACATGCTTCGCTGATTGCCCTATCCAAAAATGTAATTCAAGCCAGTGGCGAAACACAGCTTTAAAAAAAACATTCTTAACCAGCACTGTGTTTTCAAAGTCAGTCACTTTCAGAAACAGAATTAATGTCACCATTGGAACTTTATTTGCCAGTAAAAAATATGATAATTGTTTTTTTACCCTTCTATCTGGCAACAAAACTGACCAATCAACTTCAAGGACAGTGCATATATTATCAGAGTTATGTTTTTTGTTTGCATTATGGCTGCAGGTATTGTGGTCTATGCAAACATGACTCCTTGTAAAAAAAGGTGTCAGTTTTGTTGCCAGATAGAAGGGTAAAAAAACAATTCTCAGAAGTAATCTCGTTTACATTAACTTTGCATTATATACTATTACATGTATCTGAAATTAAATATACAGCAGAGTGATAATAATGAATTAAGTAAGTTGAACATTTTATTCATGAAATGTAAAAAATTATTGATGACGTGCCAGGGCCTCTGATTCAAGTACTTCTGCTTCATTGATGAACATGTTGAAATTGTGTGTTTTGCTACAAGTGGCTTCTGTACAACGTGTTCTTACCTGGTCACCTTTTTGTCCAGACAGACCGATCATTCCAGGTGAGCCCATAATACCCTGCAACAAAAGCAGCAAACAACATCAAGGCATTTTTATTCAAACGGCACCGTGAATATATATATGTTTTTTTAAACATCGCCGTTAATATTGTTCCAACATCGTCCAACAAACACGCATGCATCAATGCGCATAACTCAAACATTGCGTAGCAGACAGAACGTATGGTTGGGGATTAGCAGAAAGATGTCCGTGATGAAGAAGAGCCATTGCCCGAAACGTCGCCCATTAAATATGTTTGTTTACATTTCGCGCCACAGTGCTACTCACAAATGTGTTGAGCTTATTTTTATTTTTGCACGAGCGGCTAACATGACCAAAAAAAAACCCCTTCCAAAAAAGAAACGCTAAATGAAGCGCAAAGCAACTTCACATCTGCAGGATACGAGGCAGGCGCGAGTGCTCTTACTGGGGGAATACACACACAAAAAACCCTAAAAACCCAACGACTCTTTTGGCCAGACCTCTCTCACCTTCTCACCCTTGTCTCCCTTGAGGCCAGGCTGACCTGTCTGCCCCGGATCACCCTGTAGAAAACAGCCGCTACAGAGATCAGACTCGGCGAGTCGGATTTTAAACAACAAAAAAGTGTTTCAATAGGAGCCCGCTACAGAGCACAAACTGCGATGTAGGGAGGGGGTGCAAGTCCGATTTTTTTTTACGAAAAATGTATGCGCGGAGGGCGGCATGCACGCGCACTCCGGCATCGCAGTGCCGTCGCTTCCATCCTCATGAACGAGCCTCGGAGAGGCTGCCGGATGTAGCCCACGTACGCGGGAGAAGATTGAAGGGTTCACGCCCTTGTGTGGAGAACGCTGGCTGACCTCTACAGGCCGAGGTGATGGTCATCTGAACTTCAGGAGATCGCCACGATAACGTGGATTTCAAACGGCAACTCAAATTAAACGAGTTGTAGGCAAGAAAGAGGGGCTAGGTTGCTGTGGTCATAACCTAGTTATCATCGCCAGACTACACACTGATGCAATGGGTGATATATATATATCCTATTCTTGTGTTTGGCAGCAATATTTTCAGGAGCTAGATGCCAATGTCAAGGTCTCCTAGCCACGACGAGAGGGCTTCAGGAGAGAATTCCTAGAGTTGTGCTATCCTTCCTCCGTCGAAGGAGCGCGGACGACAGTGGTTGACTACGTGTGTAGTGGCATAGTGTAGCAGCACAGCGCTGGCTGCTGGCAGGGAAGGGGATCTGCGGCGCACGGCAGCCCTGACGTCAGCAGGCCACGTGATACACAAGAACGCGTTCTGGTCTCGCTCTTCAAACGACTCGCGCCTCACAGCTCACGTCGCTTTGTCGCCACGCAAAAAAAACATCATCACACTCCCCACGAGTGATTATTTCACTGCGGAGATGCGTGGAAGGCACTGGGAGCCAGGTCTGATGATGAGCATGGGTTTTCAACAGATTTTGATGGCTTTTTCTGATTCGCCGTTTTCAGTGAACGCATGGAGCCACAGTAGCGCATTTCACTCAGCTGTTTAAAATGACGAGTCAAAATCTGGAAATAAAACTGATCCTTTCGTGGCAGTGCCACTGCTTCTACGTCAGGGCCATGAACTTTTCAAACACCCGCTCACACATATATATATTTTCTACTAAATCTCAAAAAGGTCGAATGAAAACATGGCAACCGTGAAGTTACCTTGTCTCCTTTCTCACCCCCACCTTCCCAGTCAACGGCCTAAATACATGACGCACAATTAATATTGTGTTAAAATATGCATTGTGTTAAATATACATTGTGTTAGGTATGCATTGTGTTAATATACATCGTCTTAAATATGCATTGTGTTAAATATGCATTGTGTTAAATATACATTGTGTTAAATATGAATTGTGTTAAATATACACTGTGCTCAATATACATCGTGTTAAATATGCATTGCGTTAAATATGCATTGTGTTAAATATACATTGTGTTAAATATAGATTGTGTTAAATATACATTGTATTAATTATGCAGTATGTTAAATGTACATTGTGTTAAAAATACACTGTGTTAAATATACATCGTGTTAAATATACATTGCGTTAAATATGCATTGTGTTAAATATGAATTGTGTTAAATTTACATTGTGTTAAATATACACTGTGTTAAATATACATCGTGTTAAATATACATTGCGTTAAATATGCATTGTGTTAAATATGCATTGCGTTAAATTTACATTGTGTTAAATATACTTTGTGTTAAATATACGTTGTGTGAGGTCGTGGGTTCGAATCCAAGTTTTAGCTGCCCACGATTGAACCAGATTATCAAGCCTGATCACCAAAGACTCAACAAAAATATTATAATAAAATAATGTTACAGTCACTTAGTGCGACTTATTCAAGCTCTGAGAATAAACAAATTCAGTTTCATCAATATATTTTGTCGGGCCTATCAAATGCCCCTGATTAAAGTGGCCTAATGAAGGGATTTCTGATGTAGTTCTGTGATGTCCTCTTCCAAGGCCATGTTCTGACACCGTGCTCTGCGAGGGTTCCGAATTGCGATATCCTCATCTCATTAACACTCTGCCGACAGCAACACTGCGATATAAGCGATACATGCAAAAACGTGATAAATGTATACAACGCTGAACGCTGACGAGGGAAGTGCTAACCATGTCCCCTTGTTCTCCTTTTGGTCCAGTAGCTCCCATCCAACCTTGGAATCCAGATTTCCCCTAAAAGACAAATACAAAGATCCCCCACACAGCCTTAACATACTATTGGGGCAAGTGCTGTTACCGAGTAGCACCTGCGAAGACCGGAACGGTACACGAGGAGGTGGGTGGCCAGCACCACGCCCGACGGCCTTTGTCTCCCTAGTGGCGATGTTTACACACCCACACACTAGATACTAATTTGAGACCGAGTCGACCTAGGGGCGGCCCAGGACCGGTTCAAATAATCGTCACTGGTGTGGGCCGTGAGTATAAATCGAACTCGGGTCGCCAGGTTCATAGCGGAGTGTGCTAACCACTGCACTACCGCTCCCCACAATAAGAGACAAAGTTAAAGATCCCCAGTATCTTACGTACAGGTGAATACATAAACACAATAACCGAGACTTCCGTTTCGAGCTGATAAAACACGGTTGGCCAAACCGCAGCTCGTGTGCCGCGTTGCAGGACCTGGTAAAATCAAGTACTAGTCTTTGGTTCTTTTATTGTAATTTTTTTATTTACTTTATTTTTATTATTATTTTTCTATCTACGTGACTTTACCGAAAGAGCCCAAGAATATGAATTCATGCAGTCACGAAAGTTAAGTCAAAATTGAAAATCAAATACGTTTCAAGATAACTGTATTCGAAATTAAGTCTAAAAAGAAATCCGCGGAAGCAGGAGTGGGCCTGGGTCATGTGCCCCTGGCAGCGGACCCAATACGAGTACTCCCGGGGCGCTCCCGTAGATTTCTAATTTCAAAACTCCACGGCAAAACCAGTGTGAAGGAACCGGTCGATTGACCGCCCCACATGACCCACTCAGCTCCTTAGTAAAGTCAAGTGTGTAATGAGGCTCTTGGCCCGGTTCAAATATTAGCCATTGATATTACCCATGGCCGAGAATACGACTCAGGTAGCCAGATTTGTAGCACAGTGTGTTAACCACTACGCTACCGCTCCATCCAATAAATATATATGGCGCGTCACCACAGCGCTTGTGCCAGGCTAAATGCACTTTGGCCACGTGAAGTGTGGAAGGCTAGCTCCTGGTAGGAGGTCACGAGAAAAACCCAGGTGTTATGGGTTAGCTGACTTAGACGACTGACAAATATCCAAACACACACGACAAATCACACACACACACATAGCAACCGAATGTTTTTAAAGCAAGTTTATCTCCACCAACACTGAAATGTCAACTTATGAACAATTAAACCAGAGCTTCCCTATATTTTCTGAAAGTACCATTTATGACCATGCGGCAGTTCTCAAAATGTGACGTTTGCCGTCGGATAAAAGCATTGTGCAGACACTGCCGACAACAGTTACGCGCAAACACAAATTGAATGTTCAGCACATTCGCATATAATGTATTTTTATCTTAATTTTAGTTAGCATTTCCACGTAATTTAAACATTTACCATGTAACTTAATTCAATGCCATTCGAGAGAATCGCAGGGAAACACATTCGATGAAGGTGAAGTTTACGAGTAATATCGCCACTGCCGTTCGATGAAATAGCCTGAAATATCCACGTATATAATTTCGTGCCATTTGCCATTACCGTTGTGCTTATTTAAGCTTTTGAAGGCACTCACCTTGAAGCCTGCATTCCCCGCTCGGCCAGGCAGCCCTCGATCACCCTGGAAGAAGTCGCGCACATCCAGTGAAAGTTCCTCGTCCGTCACGTAACTAATCATGAGAGCGATAGCACGGCTATCGAGTGTGCAGGCGGTGCAACTGCAACTTGGCCCAGGTGCCAGGGAGGCCCAGGCACCGGGCTACGAAGAGGGTGTTGAAATTGTCCAGGCACCACTCATTTAACCCAGTTGTTGCACCAGGGCCAATGCCAACCGCGCTACATCACAGCATCCAATCACGGCTGCTGCCGTTGTATCGTCTACGGCTATTAAGCCGCTCATTGAAAATTTTACGTGCGCTTTTAACGTAACCGACTCTTGTTGTGACCGATGCTATCTATTAATGCGGCTTGTTGCTGACCGCTTGGCGAATTTGGCCCTTTGAACCTGTGCTCAGCAGCCGTGAGAATTTTCATAAAAAATCAAGAGAGCAAATACAAATTTTAAAAAACAGGGAAGTCCGCCGTTGACTGCTCGCGCGGTCACCTCTGGGCCGGAGGGCCCCGGCGAGCATGAGCAGTTGGGCGACGGGGTGAGCGTGGACACGAGCGGAGAGAACCGCCCGGCCGGCGGGAGGCGACTCGTGGGCGGAGGCGCCGTGGCCTCGAGCCGCGGCGCGCACTGTGGGTGACATGGTGCCGCGGCCACGGTTTCAAAAGGGCGAGAGGCGGTCGGAGGCCGAGTTGGCGACCCACCCAGAACCTCGGTTCGAATCCAAGCTCAGTTGGTTTGATGGTCTCAGCCCAGTAAGTGATGACTCCGCAAGGCAGTGACGTTGTTGAGATTTCGATTTAAAGCTTTCGTGACTGCAGGGATTCATCTTCTTGGTTCTTTTGGTAAAGTCACGTAGAAGGGAAATAATACAAATAAAACATAATAAAATAATTCTCACGACATTTCGGCCACAACGCAAGCAGCCGTCCTCACCGGATTATTTCCCTTCTACGTGGCTTTACCAAAAGAACCAAGAAGATTGTTGAGATTTTTTTGACCATCACGTGATGAACTTTACACTCATATGCCACAACAGGTGGGAAGGCGTTGCATTCGACTGCATATGGGTCAGAGAGGTCACTCAGAAGTAGCTCTGATATATCCACTTCCATGGGCCGTTCTCTAACACGGAGGGTTGCACCTCTCTGTAAGACACTCGTCTCATCACGTGGCACCGACAGTACAGTCGGGATAATATTGCGTGTGTGGGGGGTGGAGTGGGAAAGATGAAAATGTGGGGGGAGGGGGGGTATAGAAAAGGAGAATCGCGATACAGGCTTAAAGAAACCAAATCTAATCTATCCTCGTTGATTTCCACCGGGGAGTTTCACTCTTCGCTGTCCCCGGGGGGGCTCGTTCGGGGCACGCGGAGAGGCAGGCCGTGTGGCACCTGTGCAGCCCCATCCCACAAGGTACAGGAAGCCGCACATGTGCTTCCCCTTTGTGTAACTTTTTAGTTTTATAGTTATGAACGGTTGGTCGAGCTTCATTATTATTTGAATGTTGGGGAGGGGGGGGGGGATGCACGTGCACTCGTGTACGAAAGTGGGCCTCCCGAGAAGGGATAGGCCTTTCAAATTGAAAGTTTGGGGCGATATTCGTTCATTCATCATCGGCTGGCGAACTATGACGCCTTGTGTCACTTTGGCCAAGGGGTTGTTTTTTTAATAAGCACGCACACACACACCGACTCAACCACGCACGCGCCCACGCACTCACGCACCCATGCATGCACCCACCCACGCACCAACGCACCCACGCACACAGCCATCAAGCCATGCACGCACCGACGCATCCACAGGAGGAAACGTTAATAGTTGCATTTGTTTTGTTCTTTCGCCGCAGGCCGTGTACAAATTCGAGACGTGGGTCATGATTCAGGACCAATTTGAACAAACACTGCCTGGGTCGTTGACGTTCGTAAGACGCTACTCGATAACCCCAGTGGTGGCTCGTGACATCGCCCCTCGGTGGGGCCGTTGTGAGTGACCTCTGAAAAGACGGTGTTCTAATTCAGAAACAGCTCGTCATGTTATTGGCCTTCGCGTGAAAGTGATATCACTGTCTTATCTACCGACGGTAGGCGTTTATAAACAATAGGAAGAAAAATAACAAAGCACTCAAATTCTGACCCCATGACCCTCAAGTCATCACTACGCAACCCCTTTGACACTGCCAAACACCGTGACCTGCTATATTTGCACAGTGCAACCTCGCGTCGTAACATTATCTCATTACAGCCATGGGCTTCCTGAATGGGTCTCAAACGGCGTGGCTAAAATGCTCGAAGCTCATCGCGACGAATGAAGGGGGGACATTTCTCACTCGGACGCCTTCACAGCCGCCCCGAGACCTCCCGAGTCAGACTGTGGTGTCGCAGCAGTTTCTAATAAGAGCGACTTAAAATGTTACCTTCATTAGGCAATTGACGTTGAAAAAGCCATGATATATATTTTTAAACACACCAAAACAATTTATAGAAAAGTCTTTTTTATTAGAAAATTACTTCTCATCTCCAGCTGCTTGGTGGGGCGGACAGCGCCCCAACGCCCCGAGTGGACGAACCGCGCCTGCCCCGAACACTCAAACGATGTCCGAAGTCTCTGATGCAACCTTGAGTTTAGAGCACAGGTTTTTTTGGGGGGTTTTGCCTGCACTACACCGATACTGCGGAACAAGCTGGAGAATTGACCCACGGGTACAGTCTGTCCTCCTGTAACGCGTGCTGTTTTTCACAACGCGAATTGGGCATAACGCGATGAATGTATGAGGGGAACACGTTTTTTTTATAAATCGGATGCGAATTGGATACAACGCGATCGAGTGAATGGAACCACGTCGCGCGAGTACGAATAAGTGGTCGTATGGTACGGCTGCCTCGGCGTAGCATCACACACAGCGGGATGCTGCTGGATGCTTCCATTTGCTACCGACGTGCCTCAGTCATTGTTCAGCCTGCGTTTGCATCTCACGTGTTATCGCGGACTGTGCGTTACCCTATATACACGTATATAATAGCCAAGATATGTCCTTCTGTCATTCTGTGACTGTGATTAACGCCCCCGGATTGGTTGAAGTGCGTCACGTGGCCGCGAGCAAGCAGCCAACCAGAGGTGCGCCCCTCCCAAACCTAGTTATATATTATTTATGATAACGCGATTCCTTGATAACGCGGTGTTCTTCAGGAACGCAACTAACCGCCTTACTGGAGAACGGAGCGCATGTGTGGTATGTGCGTTGAACTTCTTTCGCGCCGTACGTTAGCCAACCGTGCTAATCGGAGGTACAGACCCCCCCCCCCCCCCCCGCGCCTCCCACGTGAGCGGGAACTAAATGTCGGTCAGCGAACGAGAGGCTGCGCATGTGGGCTTGAGAGTCGACGCCGCGTCGCCCGTACCTGGGCGCCAGGAAGGTCGCAGCAACTGTCCTCCTCCACTTGGCGGGGGTCGCAGTAGATGAGCATCCGCAGCAGGTCGAACTGCACTCGAGAGCGAAAGATTTCTATTTGTATGTTTAAACATCTCAACGTCTGCTATTCTTGCCAGGAAGGATAAAGCCTAGTCTTATTTGTCATACTTTGATACTGGCAATAAGGTAATATTATGTAGCTGCTCACCCCGAGATATAAATGCTCTGATGCGTGCATTGCCCTTGTGCTGTTTGCCTTTTGGCGTCCTCTGGTCTGACACTGGTAGTGAGACTAGGCCATTACCAAGGCTGCTGTATCTGGTGTAGGCCAATCAGTTTCAAAGACAATGCCCATAGATGATCAGAGCTTGTTTTGTTTGCATGTTCTCTGTGTGGGTAATGCAGACTTGATTCCTTGCAAAAGTTTTCCATTTGGTGTTTGAACATCCTAACACCGCCTGTTTTATTACCAGAAAGGGTAAAACCTCTTCTTATTTTCCACGCAGACTCTTCAATCGTCATCACCATCATCATCAGCAGCTTCATTCAAAGACACTCAATTGCAGGGATGTAACAGTGAGTCGATTTATTGATTCAATCATTTGACATGCTCATGTCAAATAACAATTTTTATTTTACCAGGTGAGGCCCACTGAGCTATGTAGCTCTTTTTATCAAAAGCGACCCAGCCACAAATGATAGCTCAACGAAGTGGCTTACCGCGTGGAAATTTATAGCAGACCAAATGCTCAAAAAATGAATATTAAGTGTCGTAGGTTTAGGCTGCGATGCAGACGTGAGATGGTGGCACAACAATTGATTCTTAATTCTATCTACTATTTACTACACACCACACCAGGTACTCATTTGCGGCTGAGCCGACCTAGAGGAGGCATAGGACGGGTTCGGATATTCGTCGCTGGTTTAGACCGTGAGCGAGGAATCGAACTCTGGTGGCCAGGTTCGTAGCGCGGCACGCTAACCGCTGCACCACCGTTCCCCTTCACATACGCGCTAACTTTCGCAAGGGCACATACACGCGCCACCACACCCTCACCACCACACAGTCAACACCACCATGCAGTGACCACCACCACCACCACCACACATACGCACTCACCACCAACCACACACTGACCACCACCACCACCCTTTGACCACCACGACCACACACTCAACACACGCTCACCACCACGCCCTGACCACCACCACCACACGCTCAACATTCACGCACCACCATCACCACCGCCACCGTCACCACACTCACGTCGACGGGGCCTCCGTCGCGGACACGCTTGGCCAGATCGGTGCGTCCCCCGGGGTCGTCGAGGCCGACCGAGGGCCGCCGGTCGGGCAGCGGCCTGGCCCCGGCCACCGCGCAGTCGACGCGCAGCTCGGCGCGACCCCCGCCCAGCGAGAGGGCCAGCGCGTGCCAGCGGCGGTCGAAGAGCGCCGACACGGCGGGTCCGCGGAACGAGGCCCGCGTGCTCACGGGGGTCCCGCGCACCACCAGGTCCAGGGCGAGGCGCGCGCCACTCAGACGCACCGCCAGCTACGCGCACGCACGCGAACGACAAAGGGTGCCCCCCGACCGTGCGTGACCTACTGGGGCGAGTGCTGTTCGCGAGCGACGCAGGCGCTCGAGAGGGTGGCGTGGCCAGGCTCGTACCCGGCAGCTTTGTGTCTTTCCCAGCGCTGATGTCACACAACGGCGGCGGGGACTCATTAAAGGCTGAGTTGATGGAGGCGAGGCCCAGGACTGGTTCGGTTTCGCGCGCGGGTCGTCGGGTTCTTCGCGCACCACTAGCGGCCCCCCGCCCATAACGCGACGTGTGCACACAGAGACACACGCGCACGGCATGGAAGGTGCCGGGAATTTTGCTAGTGGGGGGCTAAAGACCCAGGAACATGGGCGGGGGGGGGGGGAAGGGAGTGGGGCTTAGGCAATGTCCTGCATTTCTAAAAGTGAAATAACTATAATTTACGATCCTTTATTAATCTTCTTCTGGATGAAGGCATCCCAATACCGTATCGACCCTGCGGGTTGTTTGACCATACTTCACCAATCTGGTCATTGTGGGTTGGTGAAGGGGTGGCCCAGGACCGGTGCAGATATCACTCACCAATGTTAATAATCACGGCCATGAATAGAACTCAGGTTCTTAGCAAGGTGTGCCAACCACTGTGCCACTGCTCCACCACTTGTCTGTCTCCCCTGCGTGTGTAACGACGAAAGGGCTGGGTTAGAGACCAGGTCTCCCCTGTATGTGTAGGGATGGAAGGGCTGGGTTAGAGACCAGGTCTCCCCTGTGTGTGTAGGGATGGAAGGGCTGAGTTAGAGACCAGGTCTCCCCTCTGTGTGTAAGGATGGAAAGGCTGGGTTAGAAACCAGGTCTCCCCTGTATGTGTAGGGATGGAAGGGCTGGGTGAGAGACCAGGTCTCCCCTGTGTGTGTAGGGATGGAAGTGCTGGGTTAGAGACCAGGTCTCCCCTCTGTGTGTAAGGATGGAAAGGCTGGGTTAGAAACCAGGTCTCCCCTGTGTGTGTAGGGATGGAAGGGCTGGGTGAGAGACCAGGTCTCCCCTGTGTGTGTAGGGATGGAAGGGCTGGGTTAGAGACCAGGTCTCCCCTGTGTGTGTAGGGATGGAAGGGCTGGGTGAGAGACCAGGTCTCCCCTGTGTGTGTAGGGATGGAAGGGCTGGGTTAGAGACCAGGTCTCCCCTGTGTGTGTAGGGATGGAAGGGCTGGGTGAGAGACCAGGTCTCCCCTGTGTGTGTAGGGATGGAAGGGCTGGGTGAGAAACCAGGTCTCCCCTGTGTGTGTAGGGATGGAAGGGCTGGGTTAGAGACCAGGTCTCCCCTGTGTGTGTAGGGATGGAAGGGCTGGGTTAGAGACCAGGTCTCCCCTGTGTGTGTATGGATGGAAAGGTTGGGTGAGAGACCAGGTCTCCCCTGTGTGTGTAGGGATGGAAGGGCTGGGTTAGAGACCTGGTCTCACCTGCGTGTGTAGGGATGGAAGGGCTGGGTTAGAGACCAGGTCTCCCCTGCGTGTGTAGGGATGGAAGGGCTGGGTTAGAGACCTGGTCTCACCTGTGTGTCTATGGATGGAAGGGCTGGGTTAGAGACCAGGTCTCCCCTGTGTGTGTAAGGATGAAAGGGCTGGGTTAGAGGCCAGGTCTCCCCTGTGTGTGTAGGGATGGAAGGGCTGGGTTAGAGACCAGGTCTCCCCTGTGTGTGTATAAGGAAGGCAAAGGCTGGGTTAGAGACCAGGTCTCCCCTGTGTGTGTAGGGATGGAAGGGCTGGGTGAGAGACCAGGTCTCCCCTGTGTGTGTAGGGATGGAAGGGCTGGGTTAGAGACCAGGTCTCCACACTGTGTGTATAAGGAAGGCAAAGGCTGGGTTAGAGACCAGGTCTCCCTTGTGTGTGTAGGGATGGAAGGGCTGGGTGAGAGACCAGGTCTCCCCTGTGTGTGTAGGGATGGAAGGGCTGGGTGAGAGACCAGGTCTCCCCTGTGTGTGTATAAGGAAGGCAAAGGCTGGGTTAGAGACCAGGTCTCCCCTGTGTGTGTAGGGATGGAAGGGCTGGGTGAGAGACCAGGTCTCCCCTGTGTGTATAAGGAAGGCAAATGCTGGGTTAGAGACCAGATCTCACCTGTGTGGCACCATGGGCGTCCGTCATCCTCCACAGGTACCAGTCCTCCTTGCGAGACGTGGTGCGCAGACGGAAGAGCATGGTGAAAGAGAATTCTTGCGGAAGGCCCTGGGGGAACACCTCCCTGTCACGCAGACAAAGCAATGAACACCGGCATCATTTCACATTCACAACAGATTACAGTCACATTGATTGCAGAATTACAAAAATACCTGTTACGTTATAGCATCCGTTACGTATTTATTCAAAGGGAACCACTGTGGCGTGATGCTATCTTCCTCGCCTGATGTGGAGGAGGTCGGGGTTCGATTCTGACCCTGAGTCTGCGTGTTCTTGCCCGTGGTGGTTGATTTTTTTTCTCCGGGTCCTCCGGTTTTTCCATCCACATTTAGAAACATGCCTTTAGATCGTTCAAATTATTTACATTATTCGGCTGCTATAAATGTCCACACGATAAGCCACTTGGTTGAGCTATCATTTGTGGCCAGGTTGCTTCTGAAAAAGAAGCTACAGAGCTCAGTGGGCATCACCTGGTACAATAAAATAAAAGTTTAGTTTGGTAAAAAAAAGTGATTTGTTTACCTTTCCTTGACTTCGTACTCTTATCGTGGTTTGGCATTGTATGTCGCTGTAACGTTCTGGCCCGATCCTACGAGGCATCCGTGAAAAACAGCTTCATAGCTCATCGGCTTCCTCCAGTACAGTATCTTGAACTTCTTTCGCACCGTCCGTAGCCAACCTGTGCTAATCGGAGCTGCGGGTAACTAGCTCAATTGAGCGGTACGTGGAGGCTGCCATCCATTCGTCGCCAAACAGGACCCTGCGGGGTGGGCTGGTAGGAATAATACTAATACCGGTACAGGGATATCGACCGGGTATAGAGGAGTTAAAAAGAAAATAATTTCTGCATGGGGGGTGAGCGATGACGTCCACACCCCCCTCCCCACTGACTCGCGCGCCCACAGAGCAAGGATTGCAACAGGCGATGTCATTGGCTGCGCCGGATGCGACGGCCATCTTGTTTAGTTCATTTAGTTCACGGATCGCAGGGGGAGCGGGCGGCCATCTTGTCGGACAGACGGACAGTCGGACGGACGGACGGACGGACACATTAATCTATTGGTGGTCTGGTCCACTTCGTTCCTACCAGTATAAACACCTCTCACCAGGGGCACGAGCCTCTCCCTGGCCCTCTGGGCAAGCGCGACCCTGTGCCCTGCTTCGGGGCCCTCTGCCAAGGCTGCATCGCTCTCCCTCGCCACCTTGCCACGGACTCAATGCCACCAACACCTCGGCTTGCCAGCGCCACCCAAAATAATCTCGAGTGTGGGCACCGAGCGTGGGATCAACGGGGGCCGGGGCCGGGGCGGGCGGGGGGCGCAGATAGCCGGGCCAGCGGCGACGTGAATTTATAACCTGCCTTGAGAGTGGCGTCTATGTACATAGGGGTGTGTTACACGCACATGTACGAAACGAGATATACACAGGCGCGCACGTGATTGCGTGCGTGCGAAAGGTGGGTGACGGCCACGGGGTCAACGGTCAACGGTCACGAGGGGGTGTCATCGTCGTGCGGACACGTGACGTGCACCCACTGATTCACCCCATTCACTCGCTCACCGGTGACCAGGCCACCTATTTACCACTCTTCTACTGCGAACCACCATGGTAACTGATCGCGTGAACTTCACTCGTGCCGAAGACCCGGTTTACCAGACCGTTTGATGTCACACACACACACTGTTCAACCACCACACTGCAGGCCACAGTGTTATTGACGAATGTGTTGATTGTTTTGATACGATAGTGCTGGTTTTTTGCATGTATGTTGTACTTCTTTTGCACCGTACGTAGCCAACCGTACAACTCTGAGGTGCGGTGCAAGGACAACAAACTAAACACAAAAAGCAGTTCTACAGAAATACGTTTTCCATCTAGATTTATAAGTGCACAGCTCCAGTGGTTTCCCAATATCGGAAGGAAGAGCGTCCAGACGGCCGGAGAAGCTCATCTGAAAGCGTGCGATGCAGTGACCATCTTTGTTCGACGGTTAGCCAAAAGCCGCAGCGAGGATGACCGGAGTTTGCGTGATGATGGTTTATGTTCCTTGAATACACGGCATTTTTGGGCCTTTGTGTGTCCGGTAACCGTGATAAGCACAAATATATAGCACGTGGCTGCTGATGACGTACAATTCCGTTGACGTATCCTGCCCGAGCCCACTTAATTCACAGCCTTAGCTGTGTCCTTATATCCGCCTCGCAGTGTCATTCATTCCAAGCGCGCGACTCCCCGTGCTTGACTGTGCACAATTCCTCAGCTTTTGTTTAATTTCCAGCACAGTCGGCCCTCAGTGCATCATCCGATTCCACGGCAGAGCGGGTGATGCGCAACCATCGAAAACCTTTCGTTTTTTTTCATTTCCATTTGCCACACATTGGTTAGACGACCACCGGTTTGCAATCTGGATTCTAACCCAGGCTCGAAGCGGTGTTGGCTCAGTGTCCTGACACAGCAGCGGCTCGCCGAGTCGCCCAATTAAGCTCCGCGGGTGGAGCTATAATCCACGTTGACCATTGCTGCCAAGGAGACATCGGTCAGCTGCCCGCCGAAGATTTTAACGCTTGAACTAGGCCAGCAAATGAACCAATCATACTGACATGACCACGTGCTAAGCCTTGTCACTGCACGCCCACACACACACACACGCATTGCCAGATGATGTTTAAATTAATAATAATGCCTTAAATTTACCCAGCAAAGCCTCGCAAAGTCTCAAAGGTGCTGCATTGGAATGTTTTGCCAGCAGGAATCGAACTCAGGTAAACTGGCTTTGTCTCGCAATGTGCTAACCGCTGCACCACCCCTCCACATCGCAAATTCCTCCGTATGCCTCTGTAATTCGTTTTCGTGGGGGCGTGACGTTGGGCTGAGTCATATTTTGTGCTCGTTAACACAATTCTTAAAGAGCCCCCTTTTAGCAACAGACTCAACTGTCACCAACCGCTTCATTTAGAAATCAGGTAAAAAACATTCACACCCATCACGCAAACTCCCGTCATCATCGCAGCAGCTTTTGCATAACCACCGAACAAAGATGATCGCTGCATCGCACACTTATGCGGCCGTCTGGAACGCTCTTCCTTCCAATATTAAGAAGCCACTAAGAGCCGTTCACTTTGAAATCCAGACTGAAAACGCTTTTTTTTTACTGCGTTTTGTGTTTTGTTGTCTTTCCACCGCACCTCCGATCAGCACGGTCGGCTACGTACGGTGCAAAGGAAGTTCAACATACATACATACTGTGCATCAGTGACCCACGAATTCAAATCGTTTTCTAAATTCCGTTCTTTCAACTCGCGGCTTCGTACGCCGCCACTGTTGTGACCACGGCCTCACAACAGCGCTAATAACCACTCGTCGCGAACAGGTGGCGGGCGCGTCCCTCCGTCTTCCCGCGAGCAACAGCGGACAAGGTGACGACCGTGAGAAAATAAAAAAAAAGATGTTACACCCCCCGCATGCTTGGCCAGCGGCGCAGCAACATTGCAATTTGGGGGTGTTCTACACGCGGATTGTTCCCTGTGGTGATTGCTTAGCTCGTAGATGAGGATCTGCAAAATTGTCCCATACCCCCGCCCTCCCCTCGCCAAATTTTATCGCGGATAAGACGAGCTCGACCGCAATTAGGATTGCATTAAATCTACGCAATTCCCGTGCGTTGCCGACTCTCCCGTGCGTTGCTGTGTGTTCAGCGGTTGCGTTGTCGAGTACAATCAGCAAGCACGTGTCCCTTTATTGAGAGCTCGGGTAGAAAAACGCGGAGTTAAAAATGCCACGCTTTGTTTTTTGGCTGCCCCAACATTGTCACGGGGTGTCTCTGAGCCACATCTGAATTATGCCGGCGGTGTCTCTTCGTCCATATGTGACATTTTTTCGCGGTGTCTCTTAGCCACATTTACCAAATAAAAAAAATCATCTGTGTGGGTGTCCTTTATCCATATTTAACATTTTTGCGGGGTGTGTGTGTGTCTCTCTCTCTCTCTTGCCTTATCTCAATGAACTGCAAGACAACCGCGTCGTGTCTGTCGCCCACCTCGCGAGAGAGACGCGGAAGACGCGTGATTTGCGGGCAGCCCTGGCGAGCCGGCGCTGAACGTGAGACTTGCCAGCAGGAAATGCCACCACGGGGTGCGGGTGGAGGGGTGATTTATTGTATTTATATATTTATTTATCGGGGGAAAAAAACATTCTCCATTTCTGTAACGGTAGGAAGTGACTTCTAAGGTGGCCGCTTACGCATCGTTCCTTGCGCCTGGGATTTGCATTTCAGCGAGAGATGGCAGCTGCAAGCCAACGTGGCCCAAGACGGGTGTCCGGTGGTCGTGGTGGTCGTGGTGGTGGCAGCGAGGAGCGGTGGCGCAGCGGTTAGCGCGCTGCGCCGCGGGGGTTCGACTCCCGCTCACAGCCACCGCCAGTGACGATTGTCTGAACCGATCGTGGGCCTCCCCTAGGTTGACTCAGCCTCAAATGAGTACCCCGGTGCCGAGTGTAAACATCGCCACTCGGGAGACAAAGTGCGGCCGGGCGCGGTGCTAGCCACCCCATCATAGGTGCTGCTCGCTAACAGCACTTGCCCCAACAGTCTGTTAAGACTACACGGGGGAACTTTGCCTTTGCTTAGTGGTGGTGGCAGCAGCGGTGAGGGAGTATCGGAGTTGTGGTGGGATTGGGGGGGGGGCGTTGGGAGGCGTGGGAGGGGGGGTCTAACAAGCAACGCGTTGTGTAATTTCACACGTCAACAAATTTAGCATTGGTCAGCCGAGACGTCGCCTGTCATAACTGAGAAGTCCTCTTGCCACACGATGCCGGGGCATTTCTTACGTTGACGCCCCCTGGCAGGATGATGCCGCCTTCCCGTATGTCGCCCGGCAAAAAGTATTTTTTTGTGTTTTCGCCCGAACGCAACGAGTGAGTCGCGATGTCAGCGGACGGGTTGTTTTATATCCGCCGTGGAGCAGATTCAACGCAGCAACCTGCTACGTCTCAGTCGCTCGAACGCCAACCTGGCGTGTTGGCACGACAGTATTTCAAGATGTTGTTAAA
Organism: Lampetra fluviatilis; assembly: GCF_964198595.1. Classification (NCBI taxonomy): domain Eukaryota; kingdom Metazoa; phylum Chordata; class Hyperoartia; order Petromyzontiformes; family Petromyzontidae; genus Lampetra; species Lampetra fluviatilis. Next base: position 32,029,818 of record NC_136276.1, on the reverse strand, counting down.
TGTAGGAAAAAAAATATATATCTTAACGGATGAATGCGCGATCGTATTGTCGTGCTGTTAAGAAGATGGCGTGAAACACATTAGAATGCGGCATCATATACATTTGAATTTATTGATTAATTTGAAATACGTTTGGAACTGTGTACACCTGAACCAGCTCACATTGTGTCGCTCGATGTAATGAATTGAGAGTGAACACTTTGACAAAAAGATTATCTCAAGTTCCATTGCCAATCCACTGCTGGTTGAAGGCCTGGTCTCTAAGCACCGTGTCAATTGTGCAGGACTCTTTGAGCATACCTCACCGAGCTGGTCAGTAGTGTATGGGTTAACGGGAGCCACTCACCGCTTGCAGGGCCGTTTGATCATTCCTCACCAAGCCGGCTAGTATGGGACTAAGAGAACCGACTCACCACTTGGGTTAGCCAAGGTCGAGGATTTTAACTCAGGTTGCCGGATTTACAGCGCAACGCGCTAACCACTGCACCACCGCCCCAGTGAAAACCCGAGACACGTTTTCCCAAAATACAGGTTCGTTTGGGTGAGATCGCGTAAATATATAAATGTGTCGTCAAACCCGCCACCACCCGACACAGCCGACTAGTCAGGGTTGTCACGTGAACAGAACGTGCCAATTCGTTACTAGTACAGCACGCCGGTGTGTGGTCGCCTGATGAAGCTAGTTGTAATTACTGGCGAAACGTCGTACTCAGATTGTAAACTATTGAAAATGTTGTGGCAATTGTAAATGTTGTAGCTTGGCTCTCTAACACACCGGTTAGTGCTGTACGAGTAACGAATTGGCACGTTCTGTTAACGTGACAAACCTTACTAATTGGCTGTGTCGGGTGGTGGCGGGTTTAACGACACGTTTATATATTTACGCGATCTAACGCCAAAAAAACCTCTATTATGGATGATATTGGTCGCGAAAGCCTACCACGTGTTCCACGTATCCCCAACGGTGGCGTTGTATCATCACCATCATTAGCAGCGGCGACTATTGCCAATCGACTGCTGGATGAAGGTTTCCCCCACGCCGCCGCAATCTCTCGCCACGGTGCGCGATGCAACAATCCGCCCGCAACGTGCACTCGAGACGATTTCACGGCTCCATCTCGCCGGCGAACGTCCCTCCCGTATCGTCCGGGGAACACGTTCCAGGGTGTTGGAGAAATCAAATGACCGTTCACCACTACGGCAACAGAGACAAGCGACAGACGTAAACAATTAAAAACGCAGAAGCCGGGAAATTCCTGGCGTTTGGCTTCTGTAGGGGGGAAGGATTCGTCTGTCACCGAGAGGAGGCGAGAGATTTGCTTCTAAAAAAAACCACGTGGTCCGACTTCACGGAACGAGCCCGCGGGGAGTTCGCTCACGAGAATGGATTTCTAACGAAAGGGAGAAATGGGTGTGTGTGTGTGGATATACACACACACACGTGTATATACACACACACACACCGTAGATAGAAAGCTGCTTGTCCAACGGCCAACCACAACAATTGTCACGGCACATTAAATGGAAGGAGCAATATCAACGCCAAGAATCACTCACAATACATTTTTTTTTTAAATATAGAAAGTTTAACACGTAGGCTTTCGCTACCAATGTCATCCATAATGGAGTTGTTTTGGGGGTTAGATCGCTTAAATATATGAAAGTGTCGTTAAAACCCGCCACCATCCAACACAGCCAACTAGTAAGGGTTGTCACGTAAACAGAACGTGCCAATTTGATGAAGCTAGTTGTAATTACTGGCGAAACGTCGTACTCCGATTGTAAATGTTGTGGCTTGGCTCTCCAACAAACTGGTGTGCTGTACTAGTGACGAATTGGCCACGATCTGTTTATGTGGGTTTAACGACACATTTATATATTTTCACGATCCAACGCAAAAAACCTCTATTATGGAAAATATAGAAAGTTCCACTAAAAAAACCGCGGCGTTTTCACTGTTTACCGTATTTATAAGACGCTCCAGAAAATAAAACGGCCGGTGTCAATAAAGTTGTAGAAATTTGGTCACACACAAAGACAAAGATCCCTCGTATAGCCTACACGGGTTGCTGGGGCAAGAGCTGTTAGCGAGCACCTGTGAAGGCCGGCACGGCACACAAGGGGGTCTGTGGCCAGCACCAGGCCCGGCCGCCTTTGTCTCCCCAGTCACGATGTTTACACACTTCACCAGGTACTCATTTGAGACTGAGTAGACCTAGCGGAGGCCCAGAACCCGGGGGAGAGGAGATAAACGAGGGGGTGAGAGGAGACGGGGGGGTAAGGGGAGATGGGGTGTGAGGGGGGACGAGGGGGTGAGGGGGGGGGGACGGGGGGTGAGAGGAGATGGGGGGGGGGGTAAGGGGAGATGGGGGTAGAGGGGGGACGAGGGGGTGAGAGGGGACGGGGGGGGATGGGAGACGGGGGGGGGGGGACACGTGGTGGGCTGTAACGAGCCGCCGGGTACGGAGTGAGCCATGGAGAGCAAAACGCCAATTAACGAGCAACACTTGCAGAGGGTCTCTTAAATGCTCCCATGGTGGCCTGGTGAGTTCTAATTGTTACTCGAGCCTGCACCCAACGCATTCCGTCCGCGCTGCTGCTCATCTCGGAGAACATTACCGCCGTCTAACTCGCTCCCTCCTCCTCCTCCTCTCTCCGCTAAAGTATGTACGTTGAACTTCTTTCGCACCGTACGTAGACAACAAGCTTCTTGTTTGTTTGCCCCCCCCTCCTCCTGCAGATTGCCACTGCCCCACGAAGCAAGAAGCGAGAACTCGTGCTCTCTAAATTGAACAAAAAAAATAGTTGTATTTATTTATTTCACCAGGTAAGGCACCAATAAGCTAAACAGCTCTCTTTTATTTTGGAGGAGCGACCTGGCCGCAAATGATAGCTCCACGAAGTGGCTTATCATCACGTGGACAATTATAGCAGCCAAAATACTCTAGACGCGCGATGGTGTTGTTGTTTCTAAACGTGGGCGGGGAGAAAAAAACCAGAGGACCCGGAGAAAAATCCACGCGACCACGGTGGTGAAAGAACCCGCAAACTCCAAATATTACAGCAGGCGTCAGGGTCGGGATCGAGCCCACGATCCTCCTGTAGACCAGGCGAGGGGCGATAACATCTCCTACCCACCGATAACATCTCTTAGCCACCGATAACATCTCCTAGCCACCGATAACATCTCCTAGCCACCGATAACATCTCCTAGCCACCCATAACATCTCCTAGCCACCGATAACATCTCCTACCCACCGATAACATCTCCTAGCCACCCATAACATCTCCTAGCCACCGATAACATCTCCTACCCACCGATAACATCTCCTAGCCACCCATAACATCTCCTACCCACCGATAACATCTCCTAGCCACCGATAACATCTCCTAGCCACCGATAACATCTCCTAGCCACCCATAACATCTCCTAGCCACCGCGGTGCCACGTGAGGGTGCCGAGTGTCACTCTCTCCGTGGCAACGCAACAACAAAAATCCATCCTTTTGCAATTAAAGCGGCCCGAGTCTTCTTAACCGACCCCGTAGCCGGAGCACGTGGGCTATCTGCACCACCACAAGACCCCCCCCACCCCACCCCCCAGTTGCAGACAGGTCAACGGAGAGAAAAGGGATACCGAAAGAAATCGAGCGATCTCCCTGCGTCTACTACAGCACATCCGGGACGCACGCACGCACGCACACGCTTGCAGTGACACGCACGCACAGACACAGACACACGGGAGATGGGGGGGGGGGGTGGTCGTGCATGTGTGCACGCGCGTTTTGCTTGTCTTCACGCGTGTCTTCGCCCACGCAGGCGCGCGGCGCGTCGCGAGAGCGAGCCATCTGCACTTTCGCTCAAGCTGTCTTTGCTAAACCGCAAGCGCCTATCGCGTGTCCGTCCGGCCGGCCGGGCGTGCAGATTTTGCGAGTCGTTCTCTCCGTGAGTAATTCAATTACATCTTCACTCGGGGAAACTCGAGAGAGAGAGAGAATATGAGTGGATTTTTTAATATATATATCTTGGCTCGACTCGCCGTCGGGATAAACCCCTTTACATTTGAACGCGGATCCCCTCTAATGCGCTCAGCTTTGTAATTAATCCAACAGTGGCGACTCCTGTGTCGTTTGGCTTGCGGCTGTGCTAAAGAGCGCACGCGGCTAAGCAACGCCGTACGGACGAGCCGCAGTGGAATGGCATCAGCAATGCAACGTGGCCAAATTTGCCGTCGCTGTTGACGAAACTCGTGAAACTAACGATTTGGTGATGCTGCTGCTGCTGCGTTGGCAGTGGTGCACAAGGCACAACTAACCCAGCAAATCTTCCTGGTTCTGTCGGTAAAGTCACGTAGAAGGGAAATAATAAAATAATAAAAATAAAACATAGTAAAATAAAATTCTCACGACGTTTCAGCCACAACGCAAGCAGCCGTCCTCAAGTGAAGAACAGGGCTGTCGGAAACTCAACACATTAACAAGACTATGGCCTAAAAAGGAAATAAATAGACACTAGGCAACGTTTCGGGCAATGACCCTTCTTCACGGCAAAGGCAGTGTTATGATTCAAGTGACTAAACCTCGTCATCACCAGCCCTGATCTATCCACCGCTGGATGAAGACCTCCCAAAGCCATTGGCATCTCTCAATGTCTCACGATGTAACAATCCGTCGAGCTCCTGCACACGAGTTGATTCCATTGCTCCATCTCCACGGTTGGACGCCCTTTCAGCTGCTTCACCATGCATTTATTTTAATCCTAAGCGAGATGATTATTCTGCCGGGCCAAGAGTCGTTGCACTGAGCTGGCGCCACTCAGGACGTGGGTTCGAGTCCGGGTTTCAAGCCGTCCGTGATTTAACCGGGTTCCTCGGTTGACGAAGGTCTCAACTTCGTCACCAACGACTGCACAAATAATTGCCAATCGCGTTTTGCCTTTACGGTGAATTTGGTAACGACGAACAAAATCCAGATTCAATAACAAAAAAAATCGTCGTTGATCTGCTGTGGTGATGAGCGACTCCGCGGCTGCGCGTTGGTGGAAACTGCAGCGCCCCCTCGTGTGGACACGAGGTCTTTTCTCTCTCTCGAGAGAGAGAGAGATCACTCGAAGGCGATCTCAGAAGTAGCTCCACACTATCTCCTTCCGTGGGCTCTTCTGTAGCGCGAGGTGTCGCGTTGCTTTCTGCGAGAGCGCAGAATTATTGACGGTTGTCGACGTCCGAGCACAGCGGCAATTATCACGCCCGTGTGGAATGACACTGGTTGGGGCAGTACGTGTGTGTGTGTGTGTGCGCGTATGTTGAACTTCTTTCGCACCGTACTTAGCCAACCGTGCTGATCGGAGGTGCGGGGAAAGGACCACAGACTAAACACACAAACGCAGTTCTAAAGGAATTAGTTTTCAATCAGTGGCTTCCTAATATCGGGAGGAAGAACGTTCCAGACGGCCGCAGAAGCACATCTGCAAGCGCGCGATGCAGTGCCCGTATTTGTTCGACGGTTTAGCCTAAAGCCGCTGCTGCGAGGATGACGGAAGTTCGCGTGATGATGGTGCATACTCCTTGACGAGATCACCAAGGTATTGTGATGCATTCGTGGCAAGCACTTTGCGTCTAATGAGTGCATATATGTTTTAAAAAAATTAACCCGTAAAAACAAAGTTTTTCACTATAAATCCTTTATATGCGTGGCATCGGTTTTATTTTATTATTCATTTCTGTTTTTCTTAAGTAAGAGTTTCATTTTTATCACATTGGTATTTTAAATTAAATATGAAAAAAAAAATTTCCTAAAAAGTGGAAAATTGTGGAACATTTTTTTCACGAAAATAAATTGTCACGCACAACGAGTCTGTGTGCAAAATATCAGCTCGATTGGATCACGGGAAGTGGGTTAAAAAACGACCGAAAGATTTACACGGTCGTAAGCGCGCAAGCAAGCAAGCAAGTGAACTTAATATAAAGGATTTAACATCACCCCAGAGCCCAAATCCCTGCAGAGGTGAGAAGATGACTCGAGACAACGTCCCTGAGACGTCGGTGCTCTCACCTGGTGAGGAACGTGATGGGCCTCGTGCCAACTCGAATGGAGCCTTGTGCCCGTCCTGACCTTGGTGAGCCGTTGTCCGCACTCAAGAAAAGTGCCGTGAGTTCGAACCCTGGGCACCCAACACAGGGAGACGACAACCACTCGCCACAGAGCAAGTGGAAAGCACCTCCGATCAAAGCGTGGTTGGCCACGTACGGTGCGAAGGAAGTTCGACATACATACGGCAACATAAGCACATTATACATAGAAATGTCGTGTCGCCCATCAGCCTTTGAGCCCACTAATGTAACCGTTGATATTTATGTATGCCTATTAATTATTGTGCTTTTTTTATTTGATGAAAATGTCGTTAAAATAAAATAAAAATACAACCAAATGAGACCCCCGGTAATCACGAAATGGACCGCGCGATTACCGTGGACCTTTGTACCGTACGATGTATCGTAGTATTTACGATATATCGTAGCATCGTGGTAATCGGCCGTACCGCCACGCTCCTACTCGCAGCAACACCTCTCCGGCAAAATTCACGTCTTCTACCGTACGATATATCGTAGTATCGTACGGTATATCGCGGTATCGTAGTATCCGCCGTACCGCTACGATCCTACTAACAGCAACACCTCCCCGGCAAAGATTTGCGTCTTTACGAGAAGTGACCTCAACGCTCGGTGAGAGAGACATGGGCACGTGCTTTGTTTGTTGTTGTTGTTGCTAAAGCGTCGTGCTAAGGGAAACATTCGCCAGCACGCGGATCCCAACCCCCCCGGGGCACTTTGCAGGCGACAACTCTCCATGGGGGGGGGGGGGGGGAGAAGGGGCTAATCAAGACTGCAAATTAAAATCTGAGACTTGGAAGGTTTTAGGCAAATTGTAAGGCCTGTAGCGTGACCCCAACACCGTGCTGTTTTTTTATTCTCAAAGCTGAGAGCGTATCTAATGAAAACACAAGGTTGTCAAATCTGTGCGGGGAAGTGAACTTGTCGGTTATGCCTAAATTACCGCTTGAAAAAGCCTCAATCGCCGTTATCAATCAGGGACTGAATGCTTTTCTGTAAACGTCGATTTGATGAAGTGCATGGAGCTGCTTTGGGAACTCAGAGATCAGACAGCTGAGCGTACCCAGAGCAAATCCAGACCCAGCCCAGACCCAGCCCAGAACGAATCCAGACCCAGCCCAGACCCAACCCAGACCCAGCCCAGAGCGAATCCAGACCCAGCCTAGACCCAGCCCAGACCCAGCCCAGAGCGAATCCAGACCCAGCTCAGACCCAGCCCAGACCCAGCCCAGAACCAGCCCAAACCCAGCCCAGACCAAGCCCAGAGCAAATCCAGACCTAGCCCAGACCCAGCCCAGACCCAGCCCAGAGCGAATCCAGACCCAGCCCAGACCCAGCTCAGACCCAGCCCAAACCCAGCCCAGACTGAGCCGAGATCCAGCCCAGACTGGGGTTCGTAGCGCAGGCGCGCTATCCTCTGCTCCACCGCTCCCCACGCACACACACATGCGCACACACACACATGCACCGACACACACTTACACGCTCACACGCACGCACCACACACGCGCGTTCTGGGGGAAGCAACGGCGAGAACATTACCAAGACTCAACACGAAGAAGATCGTGAAACCGCGACTCCGGGGAATCTTTTTTACTGGAACAAAAATCTTCAAATCGAGACGCGGCAATTTCGCAAAACACACAGAAACTTTACGAAAGATCAACAAGAGAGGAAATGTACATTTTGGCGGAGGAACACAAGGAGACGTGGAAGGCTCCAAGTGGAAAGTTTAAGTGCGCGGCTCCCTGTGGGAGAGTGCGGAAGCGTTACGCTGCCTCGGTGAGAAGCGCTGCCGACAAACAACGCCAGATTCAAGGGGCGCGCCACGGTGGTGGAGATGTTAACTACCTCGCCTGGTATACAGGAGGTCGTGGGTTCGATCCCCAATCTGACGCCTCCCGCTGTATATTTGGAGTTTGCGTGTCTCTCTCCCCGCAGTCGCGTGGATTTTTCACCGGATCCTCCCGTTTTTTCCCCTCCACATTTGGCTGCTATACATTTTCACATGATAAGCTTTCATTTGTGGCCAGGTCGCTTCTGAAATCTACCTATATAGCTCAGTGAGCTTTACCTGGTAAAATAAAAAAAAATTATATTTGAAATCGTTTCAGTTTCATATACTTACCCAGAAGGTAGGCCGTCAAGCTGTTCCAGGACACTGCTTGATTTCTACTTTCGACTAGCACCAAGGTATGAATCCAGTCCTGTGGTTCGAGCAAGTGTCCCACAATCGAGAAGGTTTAAATCTAGGAGCTGGGAAAACACCACCTTCATCTCTCCATTGCCAAAAAAATGAGTGCCATTATGGCGGAAAGTCTACACATTGTTGTGCTGTGGATTTCCTTGCCCCTGTCGTAGAAATGTGGAATTTCCATCGTCGCCTCGGCGCTGTGAGCAGACGATGAGCGCCATCCCACGAGTCGTTTGCGTCGAGAGTCAAGCTGACTTTTGACCTTGACTTGGCAGAGCCGATTGGACGAAGTGCGATCAACTCAGCTGCAAATACCGGAGCTTTAAAAGTCTAGATTGGCATCAAATCGAATAAATACGATGGGGTTTGTTTTTGTTGGAAATCAAATAATAATTATGGGTTTATTTGGCAATCACACATCACCAGCGCGTTAATGGAATTTTGATCGTTTACGATCTGATCATAAATCCATAACTCTCGTGTCTGTGGGCACGGAGATTACGGTTTAATTTCGGCTTGGGATAAAAGCACGGTCCGCATTTCCCACTTTGCTCGTGTGACAGACATTTTTCAAGGTGGCGGCATGAGCCGACCCGAAGTCCCTGCGTTAAGAATGCTACGCGATTGCAAAGTAAGGGGCAGGGAGCAGGCTTACCACCTAACGTGGAAACTCTTCACTAACCTCTCCTCCAGTGGGCATTGATTGTTAAGAGCATTCATTCGGGAATTGAGGCATCCCCCCCGCCCCCCCCCCCCCGTACACCTCCTCCCTTGTTTATTCCCTACATTGGTATCAGAGCTGAGGGAGATACCAGGGGGTGATTGAGTTTATAGAAACGTGCGGTCTAAGACAGATTTCCAGTGCGCTGTTAATCCGCAATGTGTTTGTGCTGGTGTCAACCCCCTTTCACATCCTCTGCGGTGTTGTGCACCACCTGAAGCGTCTTGTCAATAAAATATTTTGGAAGGCAAAACGAGAAGGAATGCTGCGAGATTGCCACTTGCTTCACACGTAGAGAGAATGCCGCACTCAAATTCGCAACTGTTGTTTGTTGTTGTTGTTGCATTGCGTCTTGCATACAAATAAACAATGATTTGTTTGGATTTAAAGCTTTCGTGACTGCAGGGATTCATATTCTTGGTTCTTTCGGTAAAGTAACATAGAAGGGAAATAATAAAATAATACAAATATAAAACAATACAATTCTCACGACGTTTCGACTGCTACACAAGCAATCATCATCAGGTGTGAAATCCACAGCAAGAAAATTTGAAGTTTTTTAATTTTTTTATTTATTTTTTTAACTATTCCAAAAGTGAGGGGGAGGGGAAACAAATAGATGGTCACCTGAGACTTTCCTCTGCTGGAGATTTCCTTCCCCGTGGCTTCTCAGCCCGGTCACAGTGGGGCACGTTTCACCTGTGTGTGGTGTGGGTCAAAGGGGTTCAACAAACGACAAAGTTTGTGGTGATGCTGCAGCATTGGCAGCTGTGCGCATGCTGAGTTAGCAACCAAAGAAAACGATGTGAGAATATGTTTTTACCCTTTCTGGCAATAAAACAGTTGTGTTTAGATGTTAAAACACCAAACAGAAACTTTTTACGTGTCTGCATTGACCACATATACTTGTGGTGAACATGCAAACCAAAAAAATACATGCTCTGCTAGTATATGCATTGTCTTTGAAACCAGAGACAGCTTTCCTTTAGCATCTTAACACATCTATTTTATTGCCAGAAAGAGCAAAACCTATTCATATATTTTGATACTGGCAAGGGAGGTCCCATGATACAAACAAAACGACTCAACACATTCGTCAATTACACCGTGTGGCCTTTAAATAAAAAAAAATGTAAATAATAGAATAGGAGCCCTCTTAACGGCGGTGATTGGTTCCACGAAACCGCTAAGCGAGTATAGGAAATACACGTCAAAGGGCTTAATTCGTTCCGATAGCATCGTAAATTACCCCGTTTTTCACTCAAACAACGTACTTTACAACATTTAAACAATGGATATTAATACGCAAAGATGCTAACGACATCATGAACTCATAATATTAAAAGACACATTGTTAATCAATGAATTCATTGATATTTACCTACCTACAACCACTCGTCATTAACAGGGGAATGGTCGGAGGCCCTATACGACTGAAAACGACACTAATATACACTACACTATACACTACACTAATATACACTACACTATACACTACACTAATATACACTACACTATACACTACACGAATATACACTACACTATACACTACACTAATATACACTACACTATACACTACACTAATATACACTACACTATACACTACACTAATATACACTACACTATACACTACACTAATATACACTACACTATACACTACACTAATATACACTACACTATACACTACACTAATATACACTACACTATACACTACACTAATATACACTACACTATACACTACACTAATATACACTACACTATACACTACACTAATATACACTACACTATACACTACACTAATATACACTACACTATACACTACACTAATATACACTACACTATACACTACACTAATATACACTACACTATACACTACACTAATATACACTACACTATACACTACACTAATATACACTACACTATACACTACACTAATATACACTACACTATACACTACACTAATATACACTACACTATACACTACACTAATATACACTACACTATACACTACACTAATATACACTACACTATACACTACACTAATATACACTACACTATACACTACACTAATATACACTACACTATACACTACACTAATATACACTACACTATACACTACACTAATATACACTACACTATACACTACACTAATATACACTACACTATACACTACACTAATATACACTACACTATACACTACACTAATATACACTACACTATACACTACACTAATATACACTACACTATACACTACACTAATATACACTACACTATACACTACACTAATATACACTACACTATACACTACACTAATATACACTACACTATACACTACACTAATATACACTACACTATACACTACACTAATATACACTACACTATACACTACACTAATATACACTACACTATACACTACACTAATATACACTACACTATACACTACACTAATATACACTACACTATACACTACACTAATATACACTACACTATACACTACACTAATATACACTACACTATACACTACACTAATATACACTACACTATACACTACACTAATATACACTACACTATACACTACACTAATATACACTACACTATACACTACACTAATATACACTACACTATACACTACACTAATATACACTACACTATACACTACACTAATATACACTACACTATACACTACACTAATATACACTACACTATACACTACACTAATATACACTACACTATACACTACACTAATATACACTACACTATACACTACACTAATATACACTACACTATACACTACACTAATATACACTACACTATACACTACACTAATATACACTACACTATACACTACACATTGGGCTCTATGGAGGCTCGTCGTTAAGCGATTTATCGTTAACAGGGGTGGTCGTTAAGATGGGTTCTACTGCAATAGGCGACGTTTCAGGCAATGGCCCTCCTTCATCGCACTCAACTTCCTCGCCTGGTATACAGAAGGTCGTGGGTTCGATCAGTGACCCTGACACCTGCTGTATATTTAGAGTTTCGACGTCTCTCTCTCCCCGTGCTCGCGTGGATTTTTCTCCGGGTCCTCCGGTTTTTCCCTCCACATTTAGAATCAAGCGTTAAGAGGATTTGGCTGCTACAAATTTCCACGTGATAAGCCACTTCGTTGAGCTATCATTTGTGGCCGGGTCGCTTCTGAAAAAGCGCTAGATAGCACAGTGGGCCTTACCTGGTAAAATAAATAAAATATATATCGTTTAGTTTCACGAAGCAAATTGATCCTAGCCCACAAAGTAATTGGGCACTAGCACGTTCACTCGTCTTCATGGTCAATATGATGTGTCTCTGAATTGCATTTGTCGCAGGGATCCAATGCTTCAAATGACGTCGCAGGTATAGTTGCGTTGGTTGGGCGCGTGCATCCGGCGGTTAACGGATTTTTTGGGGAATTGTCGGGATTTATCGGGAATGTCGGGAATGTCGAGAGTGCCTGGGGTGTCTGGAATGTCTGGAATGTCGGGATTTGTCGGGAATGTCGGGAGTGCCTGGGGTGTCTGGAATGTCTGGAATGTCGGGATTTGTCGGGAATGTCGGGATGTGCCTGGGGTATCTGGAATGTCTGGAATGTCGGGATTTGTCGGGAATGTCGGGAGTGCCTGGGGTGTCTGGAATGTCTGGAATGTCGGGATTTGTCGGGAATGTCGGGATGTGCCTGGGGTATCTGGAATGTCTGGAATGTCGGGATTTGTCGGGAATGTCGGGAGTGCCTGGGGTGTCTGGAATGTCGGGATTTGTCGGGAATGTCGGGAGTGCCTGGGGTGTCTGGAATGTCGGGAATGTCGGGATTTGTCGGGAATGTCGGGATGTGCCTGGGGTATCTGGAATGTCTGGAATGTTTGGATTTGTCGGGAATGTCGGGAGTGCCTGGGGTATCTGGAATGTCGGGATTTGTCGGGAATGTCGGGAGTGCCTGGGGTGTCTGGAATGTCGGGATTTGTCGGGAATGTCGGGAGTGCCTGGGGTATCTGGAATGTCTGGAATGTCGGGATTTGTCGGGAATGTCGGGAGTGCCTGGGGTGTCTGGAATGTCGGGATTTGTCGGGAATGTCGGGAGTGCCTGGGGTATCTGGAATGTCTGGAATGTCGGGATTTGTCGGGAATGTCGGGAGTGCCTGGGGTGTCTGGAATGTCTGGAATGTCGGGATTTGTCGGGAATGTCGGGATGTGCCTGGGGTGTCTGGAATGTCGGGATTTGTCGGGAATGTCGGGAGTGCCTGGGGTGTCTGGAATGTCGGGATTTGTCGGGAATGTCGGGAGTGCCTGGGGTGTCTGGAATGTCGGGAATGTCGGGATTTGTCGGGAATGTCGGGAGTGCCTGGGGTTTCTGGAATGTCGGGAATATCGGGATGTTGGGAATGTCGGGATGTTGGGAATGTCGGGACTGTCTGGACTGTAGGGAATGTTGGGAATGGCGGGAATGGAGGGAATGTCTGGGGTGTTGGTAATGTCGGGAATGTGAACGTCACCTGCTGTCGCGCCGAGACTCGTGCACAGCAGGGCGGCTCCGAGCAGCAGGGCGACGGCGGAGGGTCCCCGGCGTGTGGGGCGGCGCGTGTGTCCCGGCATCCCTCGCGACGTCTCTCGGCGCGCCGCACTTTACGCCGCACCACAACAGCACAACGCTCATCGTCAGCATCGTCATCAGCAGCAGCAGCATCAGCATCGTCAGCATCATCAGCAGTATCATAATTCAGCAGCATCAGCATCATCAGCATCATCAGCATCATCAGCAGCATCATCATCATAATCAGCAGCAGCATTATCATCATAACATCATCAGCAGCATCAGCGTCATCATCAGCATCATCATCAGCAGCAGCAGCAGTATCGTCATTATCAGCATCATCAGCATCAGCAGCATCATCATAATTCAGCAGCAGCATTATCATCATGAGCAACATCATCAGCAGCAGCATCATGGTCATCATCATCAGCAGCAACAGCATCATCAGCATCATCATCAGCAGCAACATCATAATTCAGCAGCATCAGCATTTAATTTAGTTGTTTTCACTTTTTTATTTTATTATTATTTTCACCTACGTGACTTTACCGAAAGAACCAAAGAGAAAGCATCAGCATCATCATCGTAATCTGTCAAGCACCGTCATTAAGACGTCATCGTCATCATCAGCAGCCATGCTCAATCTTCTGCTGGATGAAAGCCTGCCCAATCAGTCGCCATCACTCGCGATGCTGGGATATTACAATCCAACCACAACCCACCGCACATGAGCTGAATTCGTGAGTAATAATCAATAGGCGATTATCACCATCATCATCATCACTTCATTCCTCATCCAACAGAAAAGCTATATTCATCAACATAATCATCACCAACAAACACATATCATCATAATAAATACTTCAATAATCCCAACAAACGCGGACTATTATACTCTTAGGTTTTTTCGGTAAAGTCACGTAGGTAAAAAATGATACAAATAAAATTATAATAAATGGCTTTATTAAAATTGTATTTTTATTTTATTATTTATTTATTTTACCTACGTGACTTTACCGAAAAAACCTAAGAGTATGAATCATTGCAGTCACGAAAGCTTCAAATCTAGAAATAAACGCGGGCTATGTTCATCATCATAATCAGCATCAATAGAGACATCATAATCATTATCCTTCTCACTTTTATTATCAAACAAATGCATTATTCATTACCATCATTTGTTGGTAAATATAAAAATGTTCCACTGCAAAAAGCAAATATCATTATCATCACTTCAATTATAATTATCCAACACATACTGCATTAAATCTTGGCTTAAAGCTTTCGTGAATGCAGGAATTCATATTCTTTGGGTCTTTCGGTAAAGTCACGTAGACAGAACAAGGATTAGAAATAAAAATAAATTATTTTAAATTTTTTATTCACTTTCATTTATTTTTTATTTTTTATTGTTTTATTGTTCTATCTACGTGACTTTGCCGAAATACCCAAAGAATACATACTGCATTCACAATTAAACATAAACTTTAAAGTCATCATCATCCTCATTCGGCAATCACAATTGTCATCAAGCCACCACTGATAACAGTAGATTTGAAGCTTTCGTGACTGCAAGGATTCATGTTCTTAGGTAGATAAAAAATTAAAATTAATAAAACAACTCTTAGAACCTCCCAGTTCAACCATTCTACACAACAAAGACTCATTCCTAACAGCGTGCTTCAGCCGCACCGAACCTCACAACAATAATATTCAGGGCCCACCTTGGCTCCTCCCACCCTCAACCAGTATAAATACAAGGACTGTTTTCTCGGAATTTCTCTTACTTGATACAGCAATCGTGCTGTGACGGTTCCACCTGAAGACGGAAGCTTGTGTTGCCTCCGAAACGTCGTGATTTTTATTTTATTTTTTATTTTACTTTTATACATTTTAATGTTAAATTTTTATCTACGTTACTTTACCGAAAAAAATTAAGAATACTGAAAACAGTATTAGCCACAGCTCGGTCCCAATCTCCCACGATGGGTTCGAGAACCAGGTGATGCGACCAATCAATCCAGTTCACCCGTCCCCCACGTTCCCAAATTCTGGTGCCACTTAGCAGAATCAAACCGGGGGGGGCGGGGTGAGGGAGTTAAACAGACACTGATTGAGTGCTCAGCAGTGCAAATCATTGCTCAAATACTCCGTGCTGTCATCACCTGTGACCTCGGTCATGAAAACACAGAAAGGATTATCCCAAGAATGCGGTGAAATAATGCAATTAACAAACTCCGCTTCTCTCGCCGCAGAACGAGAGGCCCCGTGTTGTAAACAGAGGCTCCGCGGCTCAACGAAGAGGCCGCCAATTGACTCAGGGCACGCGACAGCGGAGCGGGATTAGGGCGTCTTTCTGATCGTCTCGAGGAGACGACGTTTTGCGGGCCCTGCTGAGGACGTTCACCATTCTGCCAGTCGGTCATTAGGAGCGCGCGCTACCACGCGGGGCCTCCTGATCCCACAGGTCCACGTGGAGCCCTCAAAAACAACCTCGCGTGTCACTTTCTGCCCCCATAGCACCTCACCCCCTCCGGGAAAAATACGGTTCGCCAAGAATTCGTCCACGCCAATGGCTTGGTTTACGGGAAGAAGGGGGAAAAAACAACGATTTTAGATTGAAAACTTATTTGCAGATTGAAAACGAATTTTCTCGATTGAAAACTAATTTCTAGATTTAAAACTCATTTCTTTAGAGCTGCTTGTTGTGTTCAGTGTTGTTGCTTTTCCACCCGCACCTCCGATTAGCGCGGCTGGCTACGGACGGTGCGAAATAAGTTAAACGTACGCATTCTAGATTTGAAGCTTTCGTGACTGCAAGGATACATATTCTTAGGTTTTTTCGGTAAAGTCACGTCGGTAAAAAATTAAAAGTACCGAAAAAAACTAAGAATATAAACGTACGCACACACGCGCGCGCGCACGGACGATTTGAACAGTGAATAACAAGAAGCAGTCCCAGCGCTTGTACAGCTCCGTTTGTCAATCTACTGCTGGATGAGGTCTGCTTCCCCGCGTCTTGTGGGCCGCGAGGGATGTTTGGCCATACTTCACCACGGTGGTCAGTGTCGCTCTGGTGAGGGTGAAACGGGAAGTTGCAGGACAGCAAATGGATTTCTGCTGCGTCTTGCCCTCGACTGCCCTACAACGCCTCCTCCTGCACACGCCTTTTACGCGTGGTAGTGGCGGTGGTCCTTCCAATGTTAGGAAACCACTGGGAGCTATGAACTTTTAATTCAAGATCGAAAACTAATTTAGTTGTCTTCTTGGTTTCTTTCGGTAAAGTCACGTAGGAGGGAAAATAATAAAATAATAAAATTTTAACATAATAAAATACAATTCTCACGACGTTTCGGCCACAACGCAAGCAGCCGTCCTCAGGTGAAGAACAGGGCTGTCGGAAAGACAGCGTCTGAATGAAGGGGACAATGACACCCCCTTGGCACACCTCCATCTGTGCACGCGTGAAGGAGGAATTTCATTGATTTTCTCATCGTTATATTCTCCCACACCGACGCCGATTCGAGTTCTTTTTTCTTTCGTGAGTTATATATTTGAAAAGCAGGTGACGGGTGCCCAGTGAGATGAATGCCACGTGTCCGTGGAGCCGCAGGCCGCCTCGAGTATCCAACTCGGGTTGATCCCCACGCCCGTTTTATTTTTAAATCCTTATTATTAAGTTCACTTGCTTGCTTGCTTACGACCGTGCAAATTTTCGGTCGTTTTTTAACCCACTTCCCGTGATCCAATCGAGCTGACATTTTGCACACATACTCGTTGTGCGTGACAATGTATTTTCGTGAAAATTTTGTAATTTTTTTTTACACTTTTTAGGAAAAAATAAATTATATTTAATTACCAATTGCTTAATGGTGCCAGCGATTCATCTGACCCATAGGTGGCAGCCATCTCAAGCCAGAGGACGAGAGGACTCTAGCCGCCACGCATATAAAGGATTTATAGTGAAAAACTTTGTTTTTACGGGTTAATTTATTCTGTTTGCGGGCAACTTTGAGAATTGGCTACCAAATCGGACAGGGGCCTAAAATTGCCCCCGACGACTTCGCTTCTCACGCAGGGGACCTTCAGTTGCGAGAGTGGAATTCGGCACCAAAGCGGGCTGGGGAAAGGGGGGGAATGCATCACCAAACATGCCAATCACAAAGGCTCGCTTCGAGTCGGTGAGAATATTTTACTTTTGTGATCTGCCAAGCTCTCGAGTAACTCGGAAAATCATTTTAAACATTTCGACTTTTTTTTGTAACCAACTCGCAGTGTCCATCACAAGTTGACGTTTTGGGGGGAATAAAAAAAAATGAGGCTGAGGCGACTCGAGTTGCCTGTCCAAATGGAAGCGAGATATCTTTCATAGGAGACCTGGACATACAACCAGAATACACAAGAAATAAAGGCGCAGCCCTGCAATTGCTCGGTCACGACCCTGCTGGCGGATGGCCTCTTCGAGAAGAAGCTCTACAGAGTCCCTCCAGAAGATACGAGGCCTACTACTACTACTATTTGTATTTTACCAGGTAAGGCCCCCCTGAGCTCTGTAGCTCTTTTTCTTTCAGAAGCGACCTGGCCACAAATGATAACTCAATGAAGTGGCTCATCATCATGTGCAAATTTATAGCAGCCAAATACTCTAAACGCGTGTTGTTTCTAAATGTGGAGGGAAATACCGGAGACAAATCCAGGCGACCACGAGGAGAGAGAGAGAGAGATGCAAACTCCAAATATACTCTTCCGTGCTGGCAAGACGTCTCGAAAGAGGTGGAAGTTGCGCACACTTTAACCCAGCACACGTGAACTGCCAATGAACTTCGGTGTACCCGTGACTACGTCTGGTTGGACAGAAACGGTGTCGATGGGATTCAAGAAACTCGCAAGGCAGTCTACGCACAGGGAACACAACAAGACTGACGACATAAAGCATCGCGACAAAAACGCAACATTTTATCTTGAACGCTAATGTGCAATATCAAATTCCTAGTCTGCAATCAGAGCCCGTGTGTGTGTGTGTGTTTGTATAGGCAGTGTAAGTAAACAGGCATATACAACTCTACTCGGATAACGTACATGATACACACACACACACTCATTCGAGAAATACGCGAGCTTAAACGCCTTTACTTTTCGCGGAGCGCGTCGTTTAAACAGTATGTACATACGTAACGCTTTTCCTTTTTGTGCGTCTCAGCCCCGTCAAGTTTATATTTACCCCCACAGGAGTGATTTCTCCCCCACCCACCCACCCGAACGAAGCAGTCGACCTTTCATTTGTTCTCCATTAATCACGCGAGAGAATAAATGTCAGGGCGCTGCCACCTTGACGATCAGACGCGATTCTCAACCACGAGTGACCCAAACAACGGAGTTTAAACCCCCCTCCCATCACCAAACTCCAAACAAAATCATTTCCCACGCTGTGGGCACCGCGATTATTTTATACGCCTCCCCCCACCACCCACGTGCCAAGCCCATCAGCCCACATCC
Source organism: Lampetra fluviatilis (assembly GCF_964198595.1). Classification (NCBI taxonomy): domain Eukaryota; kingdom Metazoa; phylum Chordata; class Hyperoartia; order Petromyzontiformes; family Petromyzontidae; genus Lampetra; species Lampetra fluviatilis. The sequence goes on along the minus strand of NC_136276.1, from coordinate 32,010,734 downwards.
TATTTGCTTTTTTAAATGTTGGTTTATATAAAATAAATGTGTAACTTTACCTGCGCGCCATCCATCCATCCACGTTGCAAAATGTGAAACTGCGGTCACCGGGCCGTAACGTATACATCCGGATGGAGGGGTTGGATTTCGCAGCGCGAATAAGAAAGCGTCGCGTGCAACCGACTGACTGCATCGACAGATTGGGTCATGGGTGCGAGGAGGAGGAGGAGGCCTGCATTGACGGGCTGAAGCACACAGTTTCGCGTGTCGTGAGATACAGTTTCCTATTGTTATGGTTTTTATACTGGCAGGAGTCTCGGAAGCGGTGCGATAATATCGAATTAAATCAGATTATTTGCCTAATAGGGGATGGAACCCACTCACTCATTTGCAAGAGTTCTAAATCGACACTCTTGGCTCATGGCACGACCCTAACCGCACCTATTGATCCATAGGCTAGAACAGAAATAGGTACCACCATAAGGTCGCAAGACTTGAGCACTCCCGATTTATCTACGAGTGTTTGGCTAAGAATATTGAATTACTTGATAACCTTCTCATTGAAAACAGCTGTCACGTAATTCACTGTTGTCGGTCACATGAAGGAATTGTAACCGCAAAAGTGACGCAATCGCAGGTGACATATCTGCTCTGGGACTGTATTGGAATTAAACTGAAGCAATTGACTGGTCTTTTTACCTACATCACGAAGAAAATGAGCAAAACTATCTCAAAATGTGAGTAAAGTATGGATTCCTGCAGTCACGAAAGCGTTAAATCAAGATCAAATAAATATTTAAAGTAACTCCTTCATGTTTCGATGTAAAGCTTTCGTGACTGCAGGGATTCATCTTCTTGGTTCTTTCGGTAAAGTCACGTAGAAGGGAAATAATAAAATAATATTTGAAAAAACATAATAAAATAATTCTCACTAGAATTATTTTATTATGTTTTTTTCCCCTTCATGTTTGTCATTTCCCCCCAGTTTTATGCATATTTTCCCATCGGTGTTAATGTCACATCACGAGATAGAGAATCAGTGGGAAGTGGATATCACAGAACTACTTCTGAGACATCATGAAGCGACACCTGGTGCACACCCACAGAGTAGTGCTCGTCACGTTACAGTCAAAACGGATTTTGTTCATTCTCAGAGCTGTAATTTAGCCAATTTAAGTGCAGAAGCAAATTGAATATGAAGGGATTTTTTTTTTCGTCCAGTCATTGGTGACCGGCTTGAGACCACCAACTCAGAACATGTCACAAACGTGGTTTAATCGCAGCCTAATCTATGTGAGTCTGTGGGGTTTCTGTGCAACTCCGGGTTCTCATATTCTTAGGGTTTTTTCGGTAAAGTCACGTAGGTCATCTCTTTAGGAAGGCCAGCGTCTCGAGAATCTGAGACAACGAGACAAGAAGTCACAGCTTCTCGAGACGCTGGCCTTCCGTGGGTCTCTATAACAGTCATTGGTGACCGGACGGGGAGGACCAACAGCTCGCTAGACGAGGGATCCCGGTTTAACCAAAAACGGCTGCCTAGATTAGAACCCAGGATCTCAGCGGTGCCAACCCAACGCTCTTTGAGCAACTGAACAACGCGCGCTCCGACTCTACTTAAGTGACTTTATCAAAGCTTCAAATCAACGTGCGCTCAGCCATAAACGGCTCGCGTGTGTTGCGTGTGGACACCACGAATGGAGGTGGTGGTCACACGCAGAATACATATCCTCCGGTGTAGCCCAAATAAACTGTTTGGGGCAAAGTGTTGTTGTGAGTGTTGTTGTTGTTGTTGTTAGCGAGTACCTATTAAGGCCGGCACGGCACACAAGGGGGGGTTGGGGGTTGGCCAACACCAGTGACGAATTGGCCACGTTCTGTTTTCGTGATAACCCTTACTAGTTGGCTGTGTCGGGTGGTGGCGGGTTCTAACGACACAGTTATATATTTACGCGATGTAACCCAAAAGACCTCTATTTAGGCCGGTTAATGTTGTTGTTTTTGCTGTTCGTAAATTACACGCGTGCGCCGGTTACTGATTTCCCCTCGACTTGAATGCGGATTCAATTTGCCTCTTGGCAGCGATCCTCAGCTCAGCAAGCGACGAGAGGAGGAGGAGACGCAGGAGACGCAGGAGGAGGAGGAGGAGACGGAGGCCTCCGTGAGACCGCGCGGAGTCGCGAGGGGCTCGGAGCGCCCTCGTCAGCGCCCCCCCCCTCCCCACCGCGTGAGTCGCCGCGCCACTAACGGGGGCCGGGAGGAGGTCGCGCCCCTCGATGGCGAGAGCCGTCGGGCGATCACGGAGCGCGGAGCGACGCCGCGGCCAAGATAATCGCCAATTGTGTGTGTATGTAGGTGTGTGTATGTAGGGGTGTGTGTGTAGGTGTGTGTGTAGGTGTGTGTAGGTGTGTGTGTGTGTGTAGGTCTGTGTAGGTGTATGTGTGTGTATGTGTGTAGGTATGTGTGTGTGTGCCGTACGCGTGTGTGTACGTGTGTGTATGTAGGTGTGTGTAGGTGTGTGTGTGTGTGTACCGTACGCGTGTGTGTACGTGTGTGTATGTAGGTGTGTGTAGGTATGTGTGTGTGTACCGTACGCGTGTGTGTACGTGTGTGTATGTAGGTGTGTGTGTGTACGTCGACCCGTGGCACCTGGGTCTGCCCCATGACCTCCTGCCAGCGGGCGTTCGACACTTCACGTGGCCTCAAGGTGCACATAGCCTGGCACAAGCGTCGTGGTGACGTCACCGCCACTTAGTGGCGACCCGACCCTACGAGGCATCTGTGAAAAAGAGCTTCACAGCTCATCGGATTCCTCGCGTGCGTTTTTCTCCGGATCCTCCACTCTTTCCCTCCACATTAAACAAAAAAACACGCGCTCACATTATTGGGCTGCTGCCCATTTCCACATCTCAATTCTTATTTTAAAAAAAATGTACGATGTTAATAAACGCATAGGGTTGATGAAACAAAGTAGTTGTTACTCACGCTTCCGTGCTTAATTTGTGTGTTAGATTATGTACCTTCTAAAATAATCTGCCCATTATAGATTTGAATCTGGCCATGTCTCGCACCCCCAGAAAGGGCATCTCGCATCCCATGGGGTTGCGTGCACCCCAGGTGTAGAGCCACTGCTTGAGAGCCACTTCCACGCATTCGCAGCCTCTCAATCCTCCTCTGTTGCTTCATTGGACCGAGGTCTATACCGATGCCATCGTAGCTTAGAGATTCACTTATTTTTGCAAAGGCACCACTGCTGTACAAGCGTCTGTGTATTATGCCGAGCTTAAAAGGTGGCGCATGGTGCATGTTTGTATAGTCAACAGAGATGTGTGTGTGTGTGTATCCTCCACGTGTGTGCGCGTGTCTGTGCCACGTGCGAGCGTGTGAATAGCTAACAGCGCCACTCCGGTGGGTGATCTCATACGACGGACCACAGAGTCACGTCCACTGCCCGCTTCGATCATTCGCCAGCAGCGTTTCAGATGCTCACGACGTGTGAGAGAGTGAGAGAGTGTGAGAGGGTGTGAGAGTGTGAGAGGGTGGGAGAGTGAGAGAGGGTGAGAGTGTGTGAGAGTGAGAGAGTGTGTGAGAGTGAGAGTGTGTGAGAGAGTGAGAGAATGTGAGAGAGAGTGAGTGAGAGAGTGAGTGTGTGAGAGAATGGGAGAGTGTGGGAGAGTGTGGGAGAGTGTGAGAGTGTGAGAGGGTGTGAGAGAGAGTGAGTGAGAGAGTGAGTGTGTGAGAGAGTGAGAGTGTGAGATTGTGAGGGAGTGTGAGAGTGAGACAAAGACGGCCGGGCGTGGTGTTGGCCACTCACCCCCTCGTGTGCCGTGCCGGCCTTCATCAGTGCTCGCTAACAGCACTTGCCCCAACAGTCTGTTGTTGTGAAAGGGCGATGACGAAGGGCCATCGCCCGAAACGTCGCCTATTATATTTGTTCTCCTCTTCAGGCGACAGTGTCTCAAATATTTACAAATTGCTGAGCGACTCCCGGCCGCCCGAACGAATAAGCAGGAAAATGAAGACAAGGGCGGTTAACAACATTTACAATAACGCGTTTTTATATAACAGCGTCATTCATGCAAATTGCATCTCGAAAAGCTTAACATTTTGACCCACCACACACACGCACGCATCTTGAAATCCCCTCCTCCTCCCCCCCCCCACTGGAATAGAAACAAAGCGTCTTAATAAAAGATGTACAAGAGAACACCGCAGACGAATAAACCAAAAGGAGACCAAGAGCGTGCAGGTGACCACGTGGGGGGTGCAACACGAATCGCTGGCGACTTCCCACCGAGCCCAGGAGAACAATGCTAACAACATCATCGGTTTCTTTTTTGTGGAGGGGGTGCGGGTAAGATAACACATTGTCCTGCGGAGGGAACTGGTAGGAACGTTGGATTGCTCGGTCAATGGCCAGGGTCAACGGCGGCGTGGTGTATTCCGCAAATATGGCCGACTGTGAGGGCGGGCACAAGCCGGCGTGAGTAGGTTAAACGTTGAGTTTTATAAGGGCACCACGGGGTGACCAGCCCCTCCCCACCCAACCCCATCCCTCTCACCCCTACTCAGCCCCACTCTCCCCACCCAGCCCCTCCCCACCCTTCCCACCCAGCCCCTCCCCTCTACACCCAGCCCCACCCCTCCCATTGTTGGATGCACGACGGACGGACGGACAGAATAATCCCGTGGGCTGGTGTAACCAGGAGGTTCCTACCAGTATAAAATGTGTCGTTAAACCCACCACCATCCGACACAGCCAATTAGTAAGGGTGTGTCACGTCGACAAAACGTGCCAATTCGTTACTCGCCCGGCACACCGGCGTGTGGGAGAGTAACTGCGCAGCATTTGCAATTCGAGTACGGTGACGTTTCGCCAGCAAACTGCAAGCGGTCTCATCGGGCGACAGCCAGAATTGGTCGCGAAGCCCTCCGCGTTCAATCAACGCGAGCAACGGCAGTCGGGATGTGGATGCGTGCCGCGCGCAATCGCTGTTGATCGTGCTAATTAAGGAACCCCATCCACCCCCAAATCATTGAACCCTTCCCGACACGTCGGCTACGAGCAGCAAGCAATGAAGGACGTTCCAAGCGTGATCGTCTGGTCCCCCCCCCCACCCCCTTCTCCGCGCGTTCGTCGTGCCTGACCGGTGTTTGCACTAAGGCCAATGGCATAGCGTGATAGCCCGACACACGCCAATGCCTCCACTGCGCACGCACGCACACACACAATGTTTGTTCGGCTTGGGCATGAAGAATTGGCTTTGATATACCTAAGACGAGTGTAAGACCCTTATGAATTTAAATAATATTTATTTAGGAATTTGCCCCAAGAAAGCCTCTCGTGATTGTCAAAGTTGTTCTGTTTGTTTGCTTCATCCTGCTGTGTGCCGGTTTGGAATTGTTTGGCCGGTGTAGTTGATGATGAGTACAGCTGCAAGTGCCGTGTTACAGCGACCCGCTCTCAACGCCGTACTGCTGGATAATGATGATGATGATGGTACTTCTCGATTCAAAGCTTTCGTGACTGCAGGGATTCATCTTCTTGGTTCTTTCGGTAAAGTCACGTAGAAGGGAAATAAAAAAATAAAAATGGTATTGTTTTATTTTGATTATTTTATTATTTCCCTTCTACGTGACTTTACCGAAAGAACCAAGAAGATGATGGTACTCTTTGGTTTTTTCGGTAAAGTCACGTCGGTAAAAAATTTAAATAAATTAAATTACTAATTTTGCTGGAACAGTCAACACATGATGACGGTTGCTTGTGTTGCTTCCGAAACGTCGTGATTTTATTTAATTTATTTTAATTTTCATCATCCCTACCGAAAAAAACTAAGATTATGAATCCTTGCAGTCACGAAATCTTCAAATCTAGAATGAATGGATGATGATGGTGTTCTCTCTCAACGCCTTTTGATCACGAGGGTTGTTTGATCATACCTCGCCACGGTGGACGACGCAAATCGGTGACGACGAAAGTGCTTACGACTGAAACGTGTATCACTCGCCTGCTGATGTTGGCCGTAATCGGGATTCGAACTCGGGTTTTGCGGGGGCGTAGTGCGGTGTGCTAACCGCTGCCACCACCACTCTCTCTCTCGGTCTCTTGCACGTACACTTAAGCACTTTCCACTGAAACTCCACGCAAATAGCCCTGTGCTATAATAAACCAACGCAAGCAGATGCCTACTCTCTGTACTGCCTCTTGTAAGAAATGCAGCATCGCCCCGCACGTCGGTGTCTTGCACATGCTCCCATCTCTGTGTGACCCACTAACCCCGCCGAGTAGGTGGTGGATAGGAGGCTTCTTCTTGGTTCTTTCGGTAAAGTCACGTAGAAGGGAAGTAATACAATAATAAAAACAAAACATAATAAAACTATTCTCACGATGTTTCGGCCACGGCTGCTTGCGTTGTGGCCGTAACGTCGTGAGAATTGTTTTATTATGTTTTGTTTTTATTATTTTATTACTTCCCTTCTACGTGACTTTACCGAAAGAACCAAGAAGATGAATCCCTGCAGTCACGAAAGCTTTAAATCGATAGGAGGCTTGTTAAGCGGTTATCATCCATGCACAATTTAGTTTACGCAAATAAACATACAACACGAACAATACGATTTGCCGTGCAGGCTTCCGTGCTTGTGCTGTGTACGGCTCTCCGCCGTCTGTGTTTTTTTCTGGTTGTTCCACACGAAGTCCGACGTTTCGTTCCACGCGCTCGCGAGGTTCTTCAGACATTTGACTGGGAAGCGCCGGGCACGTGGAGCGGGGAAAAAAAACCCATCGCAGATAGCTAGAAACATTCATACGCACGCACACACATCCATCACAACCGCGAAAACCCACGCAGTGAAAGTACCGTGCGTGGTATAGACACTTTGCTGCATTGCCATCACTTGGCAGGTGCGGTGATTGTCCGCGAATGAAGAGGTCGACTGGAATAACTTGATAACCCACGTGGTACGCATTTATTCATTAAATAACCTGTCGTGGCTTCTTTGACACCCGCGAATGAAGAGGTCGACTGGAATAACTTGATAACCCACGTGGTACGCATTTATTCATTAAATAACCTGTCGTGGCTTCTTTGACACCCGCGAATGAAGAGGTCTACTGGAATAACTTGATAACCCACGTGGTACGCATTGATTCATTAAATAATCTGTCGTGGCTTCTTTGACACCCGCGAATGAAGAGGTCTACTGGAATAACTTGATAACCCACGTGGTCCGCATTTATTCATTAAATAACCTGTCGTGGCTTCTTTGACATCCGCGAATGAAGAGGTCTACTGGAATAACTTGATAACCCACGTGGTACGCATTGATTCATTAAATAATCTGTCGTGGCTTCTTGGACACCCGCGAATGAAGAGGTCTACTGGAATAACTTGATAACCCACGTGGTACGCATTTATTCATTAAATAACCTGTCGTGGCTTCTTTGACACCCGCGAATGAAGAGGTCGACTGGAATAACTTGATAACCCACGTGGTACGCATTTATTCATTAAATAATCTGTCGTGGCTTCTTTGACATCCGCGAATGAAGAGGTCTACTGGAATAACTTGATAATCCACGTGGTACGCATTGATTCATTAAATAACCTGTCGTGGCTTCTTTGACACCCGCGAATGAAGAGGTCGACTGGAATAACTTGATAACCCACGTGGTACGCATTTATTCATTAAATAATCTGTCGTGGCTTCTTTGACATCCGCGAATGAAGAGGTCTACTGGAATAACTTGATAATCCACGTGGTACGCATTGATTCATTAAATAATCTGTCGTGGCTTCTTTGACACCCGCGAATGAAGAGGTCTACTGGAATAACTTGATAACCCACGTGGTACGCATTGATTCATTAAATAATCTGTCCTGGCTTCTTTGGCACCCTTGACAATTCACCATTTAGTATGTAAGTTGTAAATGTGCCTTCTCCCCACGGATTGGACACGCAAGAAATGTGATCACTTGTGATCCCCCACACCCCCACGTGGTCTCAACAAGAGTCTCCTCTCTCTGCACGATGGAGCTGGAGCTTTTGTGGATTAAATTTTGACTTAATTTTATTAATTTTTATTATATTTAATTAAAATTTCTATCTACGTGACTTGACCGATAGATGATGTTTGATTTTTATTGTTTTATTATTTCCCTTTCTACGTGACTTTACCGAAAAAAACAAGAACACGAATCCCTGCAGTCACGAAAGCTTTAAATCGAAATTTACCGAAATAACCAAGAATATACTTTCGTGGATTGTCAAGGTTTTTGTTCCAGGACCCAATGAATCACTTGGAACTGCGTTTTACACAAGAGTTTACCGCAGCGACACAACTTACGTGGTGATAGTGTACTGCTACGCTGGCAGTAGTGCACGAGGACAAACAATATAATATAAGTTTTTTTTTTAAATGAATACATTCGTCAATAAAACTGTGGCCTAAAATGGAGGGGAGGGGGTATAATAGGCGACGTTTCGGGTAATAGCCCTTCTTCAAATACGTAAAATAAATGATTTATAAATGTATAATAGATAACGTTCTTCATACCCCCTTCGTTGTTGATGTGCTGTGATGAAGGGCCATTGCCCGAAACGTCACCTAATATATATTATATTCATGGTTCTTTCGGAAAAGTCACGTAGAAGGAAAATT
>NC_136276.1:31287081-31397081 GCF_964198595.1 Lampetra fluviatilis | reverse complement strand
CATCGTGCTAACCTCGACACTACGGCCCCCCCTGCAGTGCATTCAAACTCCCACGTATCGCCGTCTGAGCTAATGGCCTTGCAAATTGGCTGGATGGGGGGGGGGCTGTGAATGAGTTTCTTAAAGAGCAACGCAGTCGCAGTAACGTGGCGTGGTCGTATCCACCAAGACAGAGGCAAAGATCCCCCGAATAGCCTGAACAGACTTTTGGGACAAGTACTATTAGGGAGGCCTGTCACGGCACATGGAAGGGTGGGTGGCCAGCACCACGCCCTGTGGCGATGTTTACACACCGCAACAGGTACTCATTTGAGGCTGAGTCGACCTAGGAGCGGTGGGGAGGTGGGAGGTGGCCCAGGACCGGTTCAGATAATCGTCACGGGTTGGTGGCCCGTGAGCGTGAATCGAACTCGGGTCGGCGGGGTTCGTAGCGCAGCGCGCTAACCGCTGCACCACCGCTCCCCCCGGCTCAACACGCAAACGCACACCCGTCTCATGCCATTGCTGGCTGCGTGCGTGAGAGCTAGCGCCGCATATATTATCGCTGACAGCGGCACCTTGTCTGACTTGTTGTTCGTGCCAAAAAAACTGCGATGATGATGATGATGCTGCTGCTGCTGCTTTTTGTGTGTGTGGAAATACTCCCCCGCCATATCTCTCCACCCCATCCCACCACCCACCCTTCTCTCGCTCTCTCGCTCTCTCGCTCTCACTCCGGGTGGCATTGAGTCTACAATTTAGCCTGATTTAGACAAACTGCGAATTGAATTATTTAATTTCAGTGTGTTTGGCATTTAGCCCCTCAAACGCATTGCTTGCCGTGGGCAGCTCTAGACGAGAATGCCGTTGCGTGTGTGCGCGGAGCGCCGGGTGGCTAAAGCACAGCAAGTTTGCACAGTAGGGGGGGGGCACAGGTGGTGCATCGGGTCAGTCGTCTCGGTCAGTCGACCCGTGGCACCTGCCGGGTCTGCCCCGTGACCTCCTGCCGCCGGCGGGCGTTCGACACTTCACGTGGCCTCAACGTGCACCTAGCCTGGCACAAGCGCCGTGGCGACGTCACCGCCACGTAGTGGCGAATGGCGGTTGTTGTTGTTTGTGTGTGTGTGTCTGCCTCGGTGTGTCTTGGGGAGCGGTAGCGTAGTGGCGAGTGCTGCATCCCGAGTTCAATTCCCGCTCACGGCCACCACCAACACCGGCAGTGACGATTATCTGAACCGTTCCTGGGCCTCCAGACCTAGGTCGACTCAGCCTCAAATTAATACCTGGTGTGGTGTGGAAATATCGTCACACAGAGGATGGTCGGGCGGGCGTGGTGCTTGGCCACCCACCCTCTCGCGTGACGTGCGGGCCTTCATAGGTGCTCTTCGCGAACAGCACTTGCCCCGAAAGTTTGGCAGAGCTATACGGGGGATCTTTGTCTTTGGTTTTGTCTGCTTCAGAGTATGTTGGGGAGCGGTAGCGTAGCGGCGAGTGCTGCATCTCGAGTTAAATTCCAGCTCACGGCCACCACCAACGCCGGCGACGATTATCTGAACATGTCCTGGGCCTCCCCTAGGTCGGCTCAGCCACTAATGAGTACCTGGTGCGTTGTGTATAAACAGCGCTCCTATTGGAGACAAATGCGGCTGGGCGTGGTGCTGGCAACCCACCCACCCTCTCGTGTGCCGTGCCGGCCTTAATAGGCGCTACTCCATTGGAACCTCATCATTGGAACCTCTTTTGGCAGTAAAAAATATGATAATTGTTTGTTTACGCTTCTATCTGGCAACAAAACTGACACCTTTTTTAACAAGGAGTCATGTTTGCATAGACCACAATACCTGCAGTCATAATGCAAACAAAAAAACTTAACTCTGATAATGTATGCACTGTCCTTGAAGTTGATTGGTCCACACCCGAGGTGCTACTCGCTAACGGCACTTGCCCCAACGGTCTGTCCAGGTTATACGGGGTATCTGTGTCATTGTGTCTCAGTCTGCCTCGTCTTTTGGGTAATGTATTGTTGATGTATTATTATTATTCTATGCTGTACGTGTGAATGGATTTGTTTTCAAATGAGTGTATAAAAATGTCTTCACCAGACCCACACCTCTTGCCCCCCCCCCTCCCATCCCAGGGGTCACGTTCTTGGGATCTGTGCGATTAACACCATCCTCGCTTCTCTTGTCATCACTTCTTTTGTGTTATGCAATTAACAATGATTCATTTTCTTATTTATCTGTTGAATGTGTTTGTTTACTGATTATGTTGTCGTTGTTGTTGTTGTTTAAAGCACAGTTACTAAACGCAGGTCCCAGTGGCCAAGCATTGTCAAACAGCCAGCAACAACCAGCACTAGCCGTGTTATCAGCGTTGTAATGGGTAAGGGTTAATACGCGTGTCCTGAATTGGGGCCGAATATTTTCGTGAGAGATTGGGGGCGTGGGACAGAGACGATAATAAGAGGGAAATGTAAACTTGATTCGTGAGGAAGTAAAAAGAGACGCGGTGTGATTTGCAACGTGGTGAGTGGGCGGTTGAGTGAGTGAGTGGGTGGTTGAGTGAGTGGGTGGGTGGGTGGATGAGTGAGTGAGTCGGTGGTTGAGTGAGTGGGTGGGTGGATGAGTGAGCGAGTCGGTGGTTGAGTGAATGGGTGGGTGGATGAGTGAGTGAGTCGGTGGTTGAGTGAGTGGGCGGTTGAATGAGTGAGTGGGTGGTTGAGTGAGTGGGTGGGTGGGTGGATGAGTGAGTGAGTCGGTGGTTGAGTGAGTGGGTGGGTGGATGAGTGAGCGAGTCGGTGGTTGAGTGAATGGGTGGGTGGATGAGTGAGTGAGTCGGTGGTTGAGTGAGTGGGTGGGTGGATGAGTGAGCGAGTCGGTGGTTGAGTGAATGGGTGGGTGGATGAGTGAGTGAGTCGGTGGTTGAGTGAGTGGGTGGGTGGATGAGTGAGCGAATCGGTGGTTGAGTGAATGGGTGGGTGGATGAGTGAGTGAGTCGGTGGTTGAGTGAGTGGGTGGGTGGATGAGTGAGCGAGTCGGTGGGTGGTTGAGTGATTGGGTGGGTGGTTGAGTGAGTGGGTGGGTGGTTGAGTGAGTGGGTGGATGGGTGGATGAGTGAGTGAGTCGGTGGTTGAGTGAATGGGTGGGTGGATGAGTGAGTGAGTCGGTGGTTGAGTGAGTGGGTGGGTGGATGAATGAGCGAGTCGGTGGGTGGTTGAGTGATTGGGTGGGTGGTTGAGTGAGTGGGTGGGTGGTTGAGTGAGTCAGTGGGTGGATGGATGAGTGAGTGAGTGGGTGGTTGAGTGAGTGGGTGGGTGGATGAGTGAGTGAGTGGGTGGATGAGTGAGTGGGTGGATGACTGAGTGAGTGGGTGGTTGAGTGAATGGGTGGGTGGATGAGTGATTGAGTCGGTGGGTGGTTGAGTGACTGGGTGGTTTAGTGAGTGAGTGGTGGTTGAGTGAGTCGGTGGGTGGATGAGTGAGTGGGTGGTTGAGTGAGTGACCTTGTAGTTTATAAACATATTTAGAAGTAATTTACAAACATGCCTTTAGAGTGTTTGGCTGCTATAAATTTCCACTTAAGCCACTTTCCGGAGCTTTCATCTGCGGCCAGGTCGCTTCTGAAAAAGAGCTAAATCACTCAGTGAGCCTTACCTGGTGAAATAAAAAAAAATAGTTACAAAATCTAATAGTTAAATAGGTTGAGTGAGTGTCGGAATGAGTGTGTGGACGATTTAAGGCTATATTGGGAATCTTTGTCTCTGTAATTTGCGTCTACTCTATGTGTGTACATGTATGTGCGGTGTGTATGTGGGCGTATGTATGCACGTGCCTCTGTGTACACAGCACGTGTGTAGAGGGTCGAGCGGGGGCTACACTGGTTAGCAAACCCTCCTATGCACCCGGTTATCTGAGTTCGAATCCTGGCCACGGCCAACATCTGTAGCGAGTGATGCCTGAACCAGTCCACAACCCCCACTAGACCGCCTTACACGAGTGCCTGGTGCTAGTGTATGAGCATCAGCACTGGGGAGACAAAGGCGGCCGGGCTTAGCATACTGGCCTCTCCACTCCGTTGTTAGCGAGCAGCCCTTAATAGGTGCTCGCTAACAGCGATCGCCCCAAGTCGCCATTCTCTTCCCGCCCCTCCACCCCTTCCCATCCCTCCCCTACAGCTCTTTCATAATCCCACATTAGCCCACGGTCACTCATTACTCAACCCTTGCACGCCCCTGCCATCTAAATCATCCCATTATGTCATCGTATTTTAACTACGTGAAAGAGGTGCTCTATAAATATAGAAACATATTAAATTATATCAGTACAGTATGGTGTAACTAACTAATAAAATGTGTATTTTATTTAATCCGGTGAGGCCCACTGAACTATGTAGCTCTATTTTTCGATTTAAAGCTTTCGTGACTGCAGGGATGCATCTTCTTGGTTCTTTCGGTAAAGTCACGTAGAAGGGAAATAATAAAAAAAACATTTTTTTTTAATTTCTCTTCTACGTGACTTTACCGAAAGAACCAAGAAGATATGTAGCTCTATTCGAGAAGCGACCTGGCTATTATTAATGATGGCTCAAGGAAGTGGATTATCACGTGGGAGTTTATCGCAGCCCAATACTCTAAACGCGTGGTGACGTTGATTATAAATGTGGAGGGAAAAACAACCGGAGGACCCGGAGAAAAATCCACGCAACCGCGGAGAGAGAGGCGTGCAAACTCTAAATATACAGCAGCAGGCGTCAGGGTCGGGATTTAACCCACGACTTCCTGTATACCAGGCGAGGTGGTTAACATCTCACCACTGTGGCCGTCCCCACGGGTTGGTTAAAGAACCCCCCACAGCCGAGATAAGTCTCCAAAGACATTTCATCCAAGCAGCGGATTAACAATATTTGCTATCAATCATCATCATCTATTTCACTGGTCAACACACTTTTTCTGGCATAAGGTATTCCAACGGTTTTAAGGTAATTTTGTGGTGCTGATTCCAAATCAGTTTTTGTCTATCACATCAGGTTTTTGAGATATTAAATATTGCATTTTCAATAAAAACTGCGGAAGAAAAATATTAAATAAATGTGGATATCTACATAAAATGATATTATAAACACACTATCCTAAAAATACAGCACCATATTTTAACACTAAAGCAGTCACTGACTCGCAACAACTTTCAATCATAAGTGACAGAGTTAATTTCGGGTAAAATCAATGAAAATGGGGTATGCCGATAGCATAAAAATGAGATGTGATAGAGCAAATCTGAGATCCGATTTGGAATCAGCACCCTGAAATTAGTCTAAAACAGCTGCAAAAAGTCCAGGCCAGAAAAAAATGTGTTTTTTTTTGTTTACCAGTGTTATTATTTACCTGCAAAACAAACTTCTGATTCTGAATACTTTCGCTTGGACAATCCTTCTTTTGACCGCGACCCTGCCACCCGCACCCTCCACCCTTAACCCCCTAGACAAATCTGCAAGGAGTTTACGGAGCTGATGTCCCAGGACCGGACGCCGCTGGGCAACGCGAGGCCCCCGCCGATCCTGGAGCCTGGCGTCCAAGCCGCCCTGTCCCACTTCAGCCTCATCACGCACGGGTTCGGCGGACCCGCCATCTGTGCGGCGCTCACGGCCTTCCAGAACTACCTCACGGAGGCCCTCAAAGCCACGGACAAGCTGTACCTGAACAGCCCGCAGCAGCAGCAGCAGGGTGGAGGGAGCCCGCAGAGCAAGATCGGGAACGGAGACAAGGAGGAGAAGCGGCGGAAGTGACTGCATCTCGGTGCGAATTCGTTCGCTGGTTTTCGCGAACATTCACCATCATTTTATCGTCAAAAATTTCTCTCATTGTTCAAATCATCGTCGTCCTCGTCCTCGTCTCCTCCTCCTCTGACGTTGTTGTTGTTAGCGAGAGTCACGTTCTACCTACTGCTGGATGAAAGCCTCCCCACGCCGCCCCCCCCCCCCTCCCCCCACCTGACCGTGCCATCACCACGACCACCACTACCGCCATCTCTCGTGGACCTGCAAACCCAGGCGGCGTTCGCGCTCGTGAGAGGAGTCTCACCGCTCCTCCCGTCTCTGTGCGGCGGTGACGGCTGTCGTCTCTCGGGGGGGGGGGCGGGGGGGGGATGGGTGGGAGGGGCGGGGGAAGGGGGGAGGGACGACAAACTAACACGCAAAAAAGAAGCTTTCCTGAAAAGTGCACTGCTCCAGGAAGGAAGAGCGTTCCAGACGGCCGTCAGAGGCGCATCCTAAAGCGCGCCACGCGGTGACCGCAGTTTTCGTTCGATGGTCAGCCAAAAGCCGCCGCCGCCACCGCTGCTGCTGCTGCAGGGGCGAGCGGAGTTCGCGTGATGATGGTTCCTGTTCCTCGACGAGACCGGCGATTCCTTGGTGTCCCCGTCACTTCGTCCGCGCCAGGGCCCCCTCGCTAACGTCCCCCCACCCCCATCACCGGCGGCACGACGCCTCCGGCGTTCTGCGCGTGGAGTTTTCGGCGGCCAGGCGCGCGTCCTTCCGCCAGCCTTGCCCGCGCGATTCTCAGCCTTGCCTCGCCAAGATCTCTCTCTCTCTCTCTTGAGCCATTTGCGATGCTGCCCTTCTTGCCCTCCCCCCCCCCCCTCTTGCACCCCTCCACTGCAATCAACTTGCATCTGTACATTAAGCAGCACTCACGACAGAATCACACTGCACCATAGACTCAACACTGCCCATAGACTCAACACTGCACCATAGACTCAACACTGTCCATAGACTCAACACTGCCCATAGACTCAACACTGCCCATAGACTCAACACTACCCATAGACTCAACACTGCCCATAGACTCAACACTGTCCATAGACTCAACACTGCCCATAGACTCAACACTGTCCATAGACTCAACACTGCACCATAGACTCAACACTGCACCATAGACTCAACACTGCACCATAGACTCAACACTGCACCATAGACTCAACACTGCACC
Organism: Lampetra fluviatilis; assembly: GCF_964198595.1. Taxonomy (NCBI): domain Eukaryota; kingdom Metazoa; phylum Chordata; class Hyperoartia; order Petromyzontiformes; family Petromyzontidae; genus Lampetra; species Lampetra fluviatilis. Next base: position 31,390,121 of record NC_136276.1, on the reverse strand, counting down.
ATAGACTCAACACTGCCCATAGACTCAACACTGCCCGTAGACTCAACACTGCCCATAGACTTCTCCTGTACATTGAGCGCCCCCCCCCCCTCCTTAACCTCCTTCCGTTCCTCTCTTTCAGCTCCACCTCTTCTCCATCGCCCATTATCTTCTCCCCTCGCCCCTCCACTTCTTTCCCGTCCCTCCCCTACCCCTCACCGACCCCTCTGACGCGGCGACCCACTACTCGCAGCCCTCGTTTGATACCGTTCCTTTCCCCTCACCCCCCTTTAAAAACGACGTTAAGCGCCTTAAGCGAATGCGCTCTACAAGTATGGAATAGGATCCAGCATGAGCGCGGCTCGACGTTTAGCAAAAGCCACCAACCAGCAGCAACCAGCACTCCTGGAACGATCCCCACACAACGCCACCCACCTCGCTGTGAGTCCCTCCTCCTCCTCCCCCCACTGCTGTCGCAAGATCGAGCGGTGGGTTGGTGGTGGAGGCGGCGGCGGTGGTGGGGAGCGGTGGCGCAGCGGTTAGCGCGTCGCGCTCCGAACCCCCGGCGATCGGAATTCGATTCTCGCATCACGGCCGCCACCAACTCCGGCAGCGATGATTGTCTGAACCGGTCCTGCGCAACCCCCCCCCCCCACCACGTCTACACAGCCTCAAGTGAGCACGTGGTGCCGGTGAGACAAAGGGGGTCGGTCGGGGGCGAGCGTGGTTCTGGCCACCCAACCCGCTCGCGTGCCGTGCCGGCCTTCGTAGGTGCCACTCGCTAACGGCACTTGCCCCAACAGTCTGTTAAGGCTACACCGGGGGGTGGGATCTTTTGTCTTTGGAATCGGCGTGAGTGGTGGAGATGTGCGACTGGGCAGAAAGCGTAAACACCCACACAGCAACACGACGACACTAATTTTTTATTTGCACAATGGGGGACGGGACGCGGGGGGGGGGGGTGAGTGGGGGGAGGGGAGGGGGGTGGAGCTGTGGACGACCTGCCAACCTGTGTGCCAACCTGTGTGGTGATGTGGTGATGTCCACCACTCATTGGGAACTTGGCAAGAAATGAAGGGTTGGGATGTGGGGATCATGTAGTTGCTGGGGGGGGGGGGTGCGTAGGGAAGGGAGGTGCGTGGGAGGGGGGGGGATACGTGGGGGGGGGGGGGGTATTAATTGAGCCAATTGATTGCTGTGCGGTTTGTTCACTCAGAATTGGTGCGGACGTGATGTGAGATGCGACGCGGGTCGCTGGCAACACATCACGTCCCTGTGTCGGCGCTCCGTTATCGACGGTTCGCCTTCAATTCGTGTGACTCGCCCCCCGCCGCCCCGCCTCGACTAATTGCGCGGACTTCGTGAAGTGCCACGTGGTTGCATTCGGAAGGCGTCAACGTGATCGGTTCCCCGCAGCGCCTCCGATTGGCACGGTTGGCCACGTACGGTGCGAACGAAGTTCAACGCGCGTAGATAGAAGCGGCGACCACGGCAACGATGACAGTCACAATACCAACAAGTTTCATTCCCTGCAGAGCAAGTGTCGTTGATTGCAAGGCCCATGGTGGTGCTTTAGTGCTGCCCCGGACGATACAGAACTCGTTCAAACACCATCCCCCATCGTGGTGTCAAACCCCAATGGTTTCAATTGTGTGGCGGTCCTCTCGCCGATGTCTTATCGGCGAAAGTGCCTCCGCCACCCGCCCACCCTCTCCCCCGCTCTGAAATTGAGTGAAGAATAACGGAGAGTTGGGTTCGTAACGATTCCGCAGATTTACTCAACTGGGATTACAGAGATGCAAGCACCGCCCCCGCTTACTGACACACTAAGAGGCACTGGGTCACTCTCGCAATGGGAACTCGTCCTGGTCTCACGGTTCAACGAAATCAAATCGAACGATCCTCACCCAACCCTGCCGTTGATATTTCTCTCCTCGCCGTGGGTCAAACAGTACCTGCGTCCGTTCACAACCGATTCGGCTAACGTCTCGCCGTCAGTGTCGTGCATTTCGGAATCGATCATTTGCGATCAGTTATACGTTGCGAATATTGGACCCTGTGGATCACGTGAGGCTACACGTTCAAGTTGCATGTTTGATTCGAGAAAAAAAACGAATAGAAATAATGCAGGAGGTTCATCTTCTTGGTTCTTTCGGTAAAGTCACGTAGAATGGAAATAATAAAATAATAAAATAAAACATAATAAAATAATTCTCACGCCGTTTCGGCCACAACGCAAGCAGCCGTCCTCAGGTGGAGAACAGGTCTGTCGAGAAGACAGCGTCTGAAATCCCTGCAGTCACGAAAGCTTTAAATCGAAATTTAATGCAGGAGGTGTTAAGATGTCCACACACCAAACAGACACGCCCATTGCAGGGCACCGTCAAGTCATTAGCAACACACCACGTCTGTGGTAAAACGTGCAAACAAATACGCTTCGATGATGGACGCATTGTCCTTGAAACTGATTGGCCTATACCCGAGCTACAGCTTCCCAGTGCCGGATGAGGCTAGTGCAGGGCCTGTAGCTTCTGTTATAAAGGGGCCCTAAATGTTAAAACAACACGTAAATATTAAAACACAAAGTTTTTTTTTACTTGCATAGTAAAGTAATTGTATCTTTTCATTTGCTATGATACGACAAATCGCTAACGTTGAACACCCATTCGTTCATAAAAGTTGAAGGCGGTATAGTACTATGGTAATAGAGCAAGTGCAGAATCAGTGAAGCGGAATTGATAGCTTGAAAACATTTAGCGCGGGGCACTTGAAATTGCGGGGCCCGTCGCATTATGCTGCGTTTGCTACTAAGATAGTCCGGCACTGCAGCTGCATTCATGGCCTTGTCTCACTGGTGCCACAGACCAAAGGACACCAAAGGGTGGGCAGTACAAGGACAATGCAAACTCCAAAGCGTTCACAGCTCGCGTTTCAGCAGTTTCATCTACGGGACCTCTTTTTTTTGTGCTGCCAGTTTTCGCCAGTTTAAGATAATGAAAAGAAACCATTCGAAATGACGTTATAATACATCCGGTGTTAAGATGTAAAAAAACACCACCAGTTATTGTTGCGATGAAAAAGTGGACCCGTAGATACGTGCAAAGTGTATTGGTTCAACCAGCTGACAGCTCAGGAGACCTGAAGGATCGAAGTCTCATTTGTTCGAGGCGACTTTCTAAGTGGCTGGACAGAGCGGACGGGGTGCGAGCACCACAACAACGAAAAGCAGAACAAAGCAAAACAAACAATGAGGCGAAGAAACGAAAGCCAGTTCGAAATCGGAGCAAACAAACAAACAAACAAAAAAATCTGCGTCGCGACTTGACATACCGAAAATATTCGCAGCAAAACTCAAAAAAGCGGAGGCCCTTCTAATTAAATAATTAAAGAACGGTCGATTATCGAGGCGGTTATTTGAATCGATAAGCTAGGGGGGGGGGGGGGTTAGGCAAATCGTCACGAGAATATTATCGATCGCGTCGACAACAGGAAACGTTCGAACAAAAGCAGCTCGATATGAAACTCCAGGGCTCATGGATGGTACTCGGTGAATCGAGACTCACACGGAGGTCCCATCAGAGACTCACACAGAGACCCATAGACTCACAGAGAGACTCATAGATACACACAGAGACCCATAGACTCACACAGAGACCCATAGACCCACACAGAGACCCATAGACTCACACAGAGACCCATAGACTCACACAGAGACCCATAGACTCACAGAGGGACCCATAGACTCACACGGAGGTCCCATCAGAGACACACACAGAGACCCATAGACTCACACGGAGGTCCCATCAGAGACACACACAGAGACCCATAGACTCACACGGAGGTCCCATCAGAGACACACACAGAGACCCATCATAGATACACACAGAGACCCATAGACTCACACAGAGACCCATAGACCCACACAGAGACCCATAGACTCACACAGAGACCCATAGACTCACACGGAGGTCCCATCAGAGACACACACAGAGACCCATAGACACACACGGAGGTCCCATCAGAGACACACACAGAGACCCATCATAGATACACACAGAGACCCATAGACTCACACAGAGACCCATAGACTCACACGGAGGTCCCATCAGAGACACACACAGAGACCCATAGACACACACAGAGACCCATCAGAGACACACACAGAGACCCATCATAGACACACACAGAGACCCATAGACTCACAGAGAGACCCATAGACTCACACAGAGACCCATAGACTCACACGGAGGTCCCATCAGAGACACACACAGAGACCCATAGACTCACAGAGAGACCCATAGACTCACACGGAGGTCCCATCAGAGACACACACAGAGACCCATCATAGATACACACAGAGACCCATAGACACACACAGAGACCCATCAGAGACACACACAGAGACCCATAGACACACACAGAGACCCATCAGAGACACACACAGAGACCCATAGACCCACACAGAGACCCATCAGAGACACACACAGAGACCCATAGACACACACAGAGACCCATAGACTCACACAGAGACCCATAGACCCACACAGAGACCCATAGACTCACACAGAGACCCATAGACTCACACATAGACCCATAGACTCACACAGAGACCCATCATAGATACACACAGAGACCCATAGACTCGCACATAGACCCATAGACTCACACAGAGACCCATAGACTCACACAGTGACCCATAGACTCATCACACAGAGACCCATAGACTCACACAGAGACCCATAGACTCACACAGAGACCCATCATAGATACACACAGAGACCCATAGACTCACACAGAGACCCATAGACTCACACATAGACCCATAGACTCACAGAGAGACTCATAGACTCACACAGAGACCCATAGACTCACACAGATACCCATAGACTCACACAGAGACCCATAGACTCACACAGAGACCCATAGACTCACACAGAGACCCATAGACACACACAGAGACCCATAGACTCACACAGAGACCCATAGACTCACACAGAGACCCACCATAGACTCTCACAGAGACCCATAGACTCACACAGAGACCCATATACTCACACAGAGACCCATAGACTCACACAGAGACCCATATACTCACACAGAGACCCATAGACTCACACAGAGACCCATAAACTCACACAGAGACCCATAGACTCACACAGAGGCCCATAGACTCACACAGAGACCCATAGACTCACACAGAGACCCATAGACTCACACAGAGACCCATAGACTCACACAGAGGCCCATAGACTCACACAGAGACCCATAGACTCACACAGAGACCCATAAACTCACACAGAGACCCATAGACTCACACAGAGGCCCATAGACTCACACAGAGACCCATAGACTCACACAGAGACCCATAGACTCACACAGAGACCCATCATAGAACCCCACAGAGATCCATATCACAGACGCTCACGTGCGTGACTTTAACGTGCGCGGCATTAGCTATGAGCAGCTCATGGTACAGGGACTCCTCTACTTATGAGCCAGTTAGGTTCCCGAGGCCTGTTCGTAAGTTGATTTTTTCGCAAGTCCAACTTTACTCCTGTCAATTCCAAACGTGTTGTACGGCGTGTACACTAAACATGTGGCATATAGATGCCACTGGTTCTTCATGTTCTGCAGATTAGATGCCACTGTTTCTTCATGTTCTATAGATGTAGATGCCACTGGTTCTTCATGTTCTATAGATGGAGATGCCACTGGTTATTCATGTTATGCAGATAAATTGCCACTGGTTCTTGATGTTCTATAGATGTAGATGCCACTGGTGCTTCATGTTCTATAGATGTAGAGGCCACTGGGTTTTCATGTTCTGTAGATGCCACTGGTTCTTCATGTTCTATAGATGCCACTGGTTCTTCATGTTCTATAGATGCCACTGGTGCTTCATGTTCTGCAGATGTAGATGCCACTGGTTCTTCATGTTCTGCAGATGTAGACGCCACTGGTTCTTCATGTTCTGCAGATGTAGACGCCACTGGTTCTTCATGTTCTGCAGATGTAGATGCCCCTCGTTCTTCAGTTCTGCAGATGTAGATGCCACCACCACCGCCATCTCTTGCGCGGCGGTTAAACTTACGACTCTCGCTCCGAACAGGCAACTGGACACACGGACGACGAGCTTCGTTCGTATCTCTGAAAGTTCGTAAGTCGAGTGTTCGCAAGTAGAGGAGGTCCCTGGTACTGAAGTTGCTCCGCGGTGACGTCACTAGGGCGCTTGCAAGGCCCCGGTAAACAACTTGTGACGTCATCACTCGAGGACCCTTTCACGAATCTCCTCGGTCACGAGCAGAGTCGGTGTCGTGAACTTTCTGCTCGCTACGAGATGAGAGCTGCACACGGATAAGTAGCATTGGTTCATCCCCAGCGCGTTCGTGGCGACTTGGGAAAGTGAGGTCGGGGGGGGAGGGGGGGGGCTAGGGGGGAGGGGTGGGGGTATCGGGGGGTGGGGGGTAACTTTGTTAATGATGATGATGATGTACGGTACTACTGGAAGCGAGGTATGTTAGCTGTATATAAACACACACTTATTTATGAGTAATTTAATCAAAGTGTACATAGGCTGCATTTTCGCTTATCACTGTGTGTATTTAACGCGATTTATTCTATACCTCAGTTCGTCGCTGTTGCTATTATGAATATCATTTAGCGTTATTGTTGATAGGTGCACATATATAATATATGTTGGGGATGTTGTGTCGTTGCTTTTTGCCGTGTTAGATTTCCGATTGGCTTCATTTCGCGACGCCGCGTGACCGACTGCGTTTGAGTCGAACTCTTTCGACCGCTCGCCGCCACCGAAAAAACCCAGACAAAAAAAAAACAAATCCTATCGCCTGCACATTTAATTTTACGCTAAAAGTATTTTTAAAATAAATTGTTTCTAATCGGCGATGGGGGGGGGGGCAAAAGACTTGAGTGACGTTCGTACGTGAAAAACTAACAACAACAACAACAAAAAACCCGTACAAAATACAAGCGAAAAAAAAATCGATAAATAATATACAAAACTTTCGTTGCATATATTGTACATTGAAAATAACCCCCCCCAAAAAAACCCTTTGTCGTGTTGCACTGTTGAATAAAAAAAACGAAACTGAGCCGCACGCGGCGAATGATTGCTACACCGTGGTGGAGTTTTCGTCTCTTCATTGTTGAACTCTTCCATGACTTCAATCGCAGTCTCAGAATGAGGACCTGTCTCTCACTCCGTATGTGTGTGGGGGGGGGTGAATATCATCACTGGGGAGACAAAGGCGATCGGGCGAGGTGTTGACCACACCACTGTTTTGGAACGCCTTAATAAATGATCGCTCGTGACACTTGCCCTAAAAATCTACGCTGGTTATACGGGGGATCTTTATCTTTTGTGCAGAGCCGACACGAGATACGTATGTGTGCGTGGATGTTGAACTGTTCATGTGTTTTGTCTGTGCATGTGTGTATCCGTATGACGTGTGTTCGTGCGTATTGGTGTCCGTTCGATTGACACTCACGATCATCCACCACTGACGAATAACTGAACCGCTCCCGGGCTTCCCCAAGGTTGACTCAGCCTCAAATTGTGCACCTTGATGCGGTGCGTGTGACCATCAGCACTGGGGAGACAAACGCGGCCGAGACGTGGTTCTGGCAAAAACCTCGTGTGCCGTTTTCCGGCCTTCATAACAGGTGCTGCTCGCGAACAGCAGCACTTGCCCCAACAGTCTGTTGAGGCCAGACGGGGGGTCTTTGTGTCTTTGTTTTAGTCCCTAATGCGAGAGATAACGGGCGAGAGACGAACCGCTGTAGGCTGCTGTGATGCTCCCGACTCGCGATTCGCGAATACAAATGAAGATTTCGCAATCAGCACAAGCGGCAATGTAACCCCGACATCACGTGCAGGCATAATAGCAATATTTTACGGCCCCTTTTACAATCCACCGCACATGTTTGACCATACTTCACCATGCTAGTCAGTGTGTTGTGTGGTTGATATCACTGGACACCGGTGTTGAGCCGTGGTAAGGAGGCTTACGATTATTTTACACATCGCCTCGGCTACTTATTTGAGGCTGAGTCGACCTGGGAGAGACCCAAGAGTGGTGAAAATGTTTGCGTCCAGGATGTTGGTCGTGAGCGGGAATCGAACCACTGCAACCACCCGTTTCGACAACAAAGACAAAGGCAAAAATCCCCCGTATAGCCTGAACAGACTGTTGGGGCAAGTCCTGTTAGCGAACGCCTATGAACGCCGGTACAGCACACGAGGGGGTAGGTGGCCAACCCCACGCCTTTGTCTCCGCAGTGGCGATGTTGACACACCGCACCAGCTACAAGACCGGTTTAGATAAATATCACTGGGCGTTGGCCCTGAGCGGGAAGCGAACTCGGGTCGCCGGGTTTCGTAGCGCAGCGCGCTAACCGCTGCGCCACCGCTCCCCACAAAGACGCTAATACAAAGACAAAGATCCCCGGTATAGCCATTAACAGAATGTTAGGAGCAAGTGCTGTTTGTGAATAGCACCTATGAACCCAAACCAAACCTCTGTTATGGACCTATGAAGGCTGACACGGCACACGAGGGGGTTGGTGGCCAGGACCACGCCCGACCGCCTTTGTCTCCCCAGTGGAGATGTTTTACACATCGTATCAGGTCAGAATCAGAATATTTATTTATCCTGGCGAAATCCGATGAGCTATGAAGCTCTTCTTCATAGATGTCCAGTAGGGGTGGCTAAAGGTCGTTATTTTAGGCTGAGTCGACGTAGGGGAGGAACGCGACCGGTTCAGCTAATCGTTACTGGTGTTGTTGGTCGTGCACGTGAATCGAACCCGGGTCGCCGGGTTCGCAGTGCAGCGCCCTAACCACTGCACCACCGCTCCCCACGAAGACACGCACGCACACACAGCTCACATTCACTCGTGCACTGCACTTGCCACGTCTCCCCCCCTCCTCCTCCTTATCAGGTGGAAAATATCAAATGCTCCGAGTCGCAATTTAAATGCAAAACATCCCCGCTTCGCAATTTACTTTTCAATCTTAGACAGAGCCCCCTCCTCACTCGCCGTCCTCCATCTCTCACGGTTATATTAGTTTAACAAAACATTCCGCAGGTTTATGATTTTCATTATTTTATTTTAAAGCCGCCGCCTCGATAATCTCAGTTCTTGCGCTTGACCCGCGCGCCTCCGCCGGCGTTCAAGTTCTCGTAAAAAAAAAAAAATCGCGTCAATTCGGTGGCGAGTTCGAGGGTGGAGGAACGAGAAGGGAACGGGAGAGGGAAGAGAGGAGGAGAGATGGAATGGGAAATAAAGACGACATTTGCGGGAAAGACAAAATAAAAGGAATGGAGAATCGGGAGCCAAGGAGGTCGGGAAAGATGAGGAGAGGGAGGAGGAAGAGGCTGCACGGGAGGGCGTGTGGTTTCACAGTGGGCGGCGGAGAGAGGGGAGGGATTCAGAGTGTGGGGGGGGTCACGGAGAAGTCACGTGATTTGCGGGAGGCGTGATGTGGATAATATTTGTAGATATTCCCCCAAAAATTACTTGCGACTCTACGCTCCGTGAGGGTTTTTTTTTACATATATAAGCAGAAGAATCAGAATTCAAAGTAAACGTGTGCGAGTAAAAATCACTTTGAGCGATACAATCATATTCTTGGTTATTTCGGTAAAGTCACATAGAAGGAAAATAATAAAATTATAAAATTATGAAACAATAAAAATTCTCACGACGTTTCGACTGCAACGCAAGCAATCATCATCAGGTGTGATTGCTTGTGTTGCAGTCGAAACGTCGTGAGAATTTTTATTGTTTAATGTTTTTATTATTTTATTATTTCCCTTCTACGTGACTTTACCGAAAGAACCAAGAATATGAATCCCTGCAGTCACGAAAGCTTTAAATCAAAATTTACGATACAGTTATGTTTATTTTCAAGGGCGATTCGGCCAGTAGACAACAGAGATACCAAACCGTCATCAGAACCAGCATCGGAATCAGAAGCAGAATTATTGGGGATTTATCTTATTTTATTGGCACTTTCCAAAAACATTCAGGCAAAGATTTCAGGACCTCGCCTTTGCATGAACTGCCATCTACAAACTAACACAACAACCACAACGTGATCAGTCAACGAGTCGTGAGTGTCGGCATGCACACACACGGCTCGGATAACACTGGTCAACACACTTTTTCTGGCATAAGGTATTCCAACGATTTTAATGTAATTTTGGGGTGCTGATTCCAAATCTGGCATCAGTTTTTGTCTATCACATCAGATTCTTGAGACATCAAATATTGTATTTTCAATAAAAACTGCAGAAGAAAAATATTAAATAAATGTGGATATCTACATAAAATGATATTATAAACACACTATCCTGAAAATACAGCACCATATTTTAACACTAAAGCAGTCACTGACTCTCAACAACTTGCAATCATAAGTGACAGAGTTTATTTCGGGTAAAATCAATGAAAATGGGGTATGCCGATAGCATAAAAATGAGATGTGATAGAGCAAATCTGAGATCCGATTTGGAATCAGCACCCTGAAATTGGTCTAAAACAGCTGCAAAAAGTCCAGGCCAGAAAAAAAAATGTTTTTTTGTTGTTGACCAGTGTGTTGTTGCTGTGACTCGTTCCAAACACGTCCGACGATTGCGTTGTTTGAGTCCCAACGTTCAGCACCTTCTTCTCAGCGGGGTTGGCTCCGTCCCAATCCGCGGCTCGGATCTGTCTCGTGCACGAGCCTCGACTCAGGGCACGTGTCGTCTATGCTGCCTTTCAGCGCGCAGACAACAGATGGTCGTTGCGTCTCGTCCGTATTGTTTCGTGTGCACTGCGTGTCTCCTCTGTCCCGTCTCACCCTGAATTACTCACTGCCCCGTCGCGTCCCGCCTCTGTGTGTGTGCGTGGGGGTAACGGTTGTGCAGCGGTTAGCGCGCTGCGCTACGTACTCGGTGACCCGAGTTCGATTCTCGCTCACGGTCAACATCGGTGTGAAGAATATCTGAACTCGTCCTGGGCCTCCCCTAGGTCGACTCAGCCTAAAATGAATATCTGGTGCGATGTGTAAACGTCGCCACTGGGGAGACAAAAGCGGCCGGGCGTGGTGCTGGCCACCCACCCCCTCGTGTGCCGTGCCGGCATTCATAGGTGCTATTCGTTTTAAAGCTTTCGTGACTGCAGGGATTCATCTTCTTGGTTCTTTCGTTAAAGTCACGTAGAATGGAAATAATAAAATAATAAAAATAAAACATTATTATTTCCATTCTACGTGACTTTACCGAAAGAACCAAGAAGAGATGCTACTCGCTTAACAGCACTTGCCCCAACAGTCTGTTAAGGCTACACGGGGGATCTTTTTCTTTGGTCTCGTTTATACTCTCCCCTTTGTGAAGTTCATATCGTGTGTAGCCTGGTTGTCTATTCCTCTGCTGCGCTCGTGTCTCCTCTGTCGCTTTGTACTCGCTGGTTCGTCTGTACTGGCGTCTGAGTTTCGTCCGGTTTGTACCGTCCCATTTTTTATTTCTCATCATTTCTTATCATCATCTGATTGGCTGCGTAGGGTGGTCGTGGATATTAATGACACGACTTGGGTCAGATCGTTCCGTGGCTTACACCCAAAAAATAAATTGTGAGCCGTTTGTGTAATAATTATTCCCCTTTAAGGCTTTCGTGACTGCAGGGATTCATCGTCTTGGTTCTTTCGAAAAAGTCACGTAGAAGGAAAATAATAAAATAATAAAAATAAAACATAATAAAATAATTCTCACGACGTTTCGGCCACAACGCAAGCGGCCGTCTTCAGGTGGAGAACAGGTCTGTCGAGAAGGCAGAGTCTGGGGCGTTCATCACACACCTCTTTTTTTCCATTCCTATCTGGGGTTTTCCTCTCCTCTTTTATACGACATGTCCTAGCCCTCCGCCTGGTCGAACAATCTCTCAGCCAGTCTGAGATGGACACCGATCACCCCTAAGCCTCACCGGCATGTCCTCGCCCAGCTGAGTCGACTTCTCTCAACCAGTCTCAGATGGGCACCATCATTCTTGCCGTATTCCTTGTCTCGTAGGTTTTTTTTTCTTTTTCTGAAACGATCCAATCCTCTTTTATTGGTTCTTTCGGTAAAGTCACGTAGAAGGGAAATAATAAAATAATACAAATAAAACATAATAAAATATAATTATCACGACGTTTTGGCCACAACGCAAGCAGCCGTCCTCAGGTGAAGAACAGGGCTGTCGGAAAGACAGCGTCTTCACCTGAGGACGGCTGCTTGCGTTGTGGCCGAAACGTCGTCAAATTGTATTTTATCATGTTGTATTTTTATTATTTCCCTTCTACGTGACTTTACCGAAAGAACCAAGAAGATGAATCCCCGCAGTCACGAAAGCTTTAAATCGAAATTTGATCCAATCCTCGTGTCACGTCTCTTCATCGCCGCACCTCCGATGAGCACCGTTTGCTACGTACGGTGCGAAAGAAGTCCGACACGCACACGTCATCGTGTCCATGGTGCACAACATCTGCGCCTCCGCGCTTTTTCTGAGCTTCTCTTTGTCAAGGTTTTTCTGTCCGTCTCTTTCGGCCTCATCGCTTCTGCCTCGATTGTTCCAGGCAAAGTAACAAAAACACAAAACCCCCAACAACATCAACAATAACACCACAAAACGTAGCTTATAATTGATTATTACTCGCCCCCATTCGACGCTTGTGTCGTGAGCATAACAATAGATTTTGCCCCCCTCCCCCCACAAATACAATCATCTATTGATCACTAAACGCTTAACAGACACACAGAGAGAGATGCACAGAGTTTCTTACCATGTGTGCACATCTAATCGCGTCCATGTGTCACCAACACCCTGCACGTGTAAGCGACGTCCCTAAGAATATTCAAGCCCCCCTCCCTATCCTCCCATCTCTTTAACACAGACGGACCCCCCCCCCCCATCCCCTCATTTCCAAAGCACCCCGTGGCTGTAACACAATGGCAAGAAAAACTGCCTCCATTCACACACGACCTGGGTGCTCCGCCTGCAATGGCCTCCTCCACTCATCCTCTCACTCACCCATCTATCCAGTCACCCACCCATCCGCTGACCCATCCACACACCCATTCACTCAGCCATCCACCCACCCGTCCACTCATCCATCCACTCACCCATCTGCTCACCCATCCACCGACTCACCCATCCACTCACCCATCTACTCACCCATTCATCCACTCGCCCATCTACTCACCCATCCACTCAGCCACCCACTTATCTACTCATCCACTCACCCATCCACTCACCCATCCACCCATCGGCTCACCCATTCACTCACCCACCCGCCTATCCACTCACCTACTCACCTACTTACCCATCCTCCCCATCCACTAATCTACTCGACGACCCATCCACATACCCACCTATCCACCCACCAATCTACTCACTTACCCATCTATTCACCCACTCATCTACTCACACTTATATCCACGCATTCACCAATCTGCTCAACGACGCTTCCACTCACGCACTCATTCAAACATCAAAACAATCCCCCACCCAGCCACTCCCCCACCCATTCACCCACCCACCCACCCTGTCACGCACCCACCCACCCTGCCACCCACCCATCCCTACCGGGCCCTCTCACATTATACACGCCACGCCTCACAGTATGCTGCCTTTCTCGCGCTGCTAATGCGCTTGAATAATTATAGGGGTCCATGTTTATAATGTACTATTATTCCTGTTGTTATTATTATAATTAATGTGAATAAAGGAGGGGGCGGGGGATGAAAACGCGTCCGAGGGTCACATGCACGCAGGAGATGGAGCGATTAAATCAGCTGGTGCGTGTGCGGATCTTGGAGGTGGATCATCACATTTGGAGGATGGCAATTTACGGTGGCGGCGAATTGGGGAGGCTTTCATCCAGCAGTGGATTGACCGTGGCTGCTGCTGCTGCTGATGATGATGACGATTATTCTACGAGGGTTGATCGATGAGTCTTGTGTTGGCTTAACAACAGAAGGAGCGGTTTAATATAAGAAAGGATGAAAGTTTAACAGTGGAAAACCGACGGTAGCAATGTCAGCACCATCACCATCATCAGCAGCAGCGTCATCATCAGTGTTGGCCACAGTTCACGCGCCTCCCCATCCATCATCATTGACTCATCAGCAAAACATTGCAAGCCATCACGCGAACTTCGGTCATCCTCGTATCAGCGGCTTTTGGCTGATCCATCGAACAAAGACGGTCACGGCACCGCAGCCACTGGAGATGTCCACTTTAAAATCATCTCGATTTTAAAACTCATTTCTTTAGAAGTGCTTTTTTTCGTGTTTAGTTTGCTGTCCTTCCCCACGCACCTCCGATGAGCACGGTTTGGCTACGTACGATGCGAAAAAAGTGCAACATATAAACATTGCAAGCCTCGTGGTATTGACACGTCGGAAGACGTGGGGTTCGTAGTGCAGCGCTCTAACCACTGCACTACCGCTCCCCAATACACACACACATAGACACACATACAGACAACAACAATGATCGCCGTTCACCATGCCAGGTGCACTTTGAGGCCACGTGAAGTATCGAAGGCTCGCTGGCAGGAGGTCACCGAACAGGCGCAGGTGCCGTGGGTTGACTGACTGAGATGACTGGCAGATGCACCAACTGTGCTCCCCACTGCGCAAACTGTCTTGCGCTTTATCCGCCCGGCGCTTCTGCTCGTTGTTGTGAGCGTCGCTCTTCTGCATACAAAAGACACGGAAGAAGATCCCCCTCCACCCCCCCCCCGTATCTAGCCTCAACAGACTGTTGGGAGCAAGTGCTGTTAGCGAGCATCTCTGCACGCACGCACGCGCACGCGCGCGCGTCCATTATGAAGGGCGCGCCCTCGGACATAGACACGCGCGTGTCTAGAGAAGGTGGAGCTCTATAGCGGGGGAAGTGTGGGGGGGGGGGCAGGGGGCTTAGTTGAAAGGCATCGGAGTCACTAAAACAGGGGGGGGAGCGATGGGGGGTATAGGTCTCTATTCTCTGCTCCTTAACAGATCGGTGTTGGGGCAAGTGCTGTTAGCGAGTAGCAACCCATGAAGGCCGGTACGGCACGCGAGGGGGTGGGTGGCCAGCGCCACGCCCGGCCGCCTTTGTCTCCCCAGTGGCGATGTTTGCGCCAGATACTCATTTGAGGCCGAGTCGACCTAGGGGAGGCCCGGGATCGGCTCAATTAATTGTCTTTGTATTGGGGATTCGGTTCCAGGCCTCCTCTAGGTAGACTCAACTTCCAAGGAGTACCTGGAGTGGTGTGTAAACATCGCCATTAAGGGAGACAAAGGCGGCCGGGCGTGGTGCGCGACTTCATAGGCGCTCGCTCACAGCACTTGACTTGACGGCCTTTGTGTTGTAGAGTTTGTATGTTTGTTTGTACGATGCAGAGTTTGTAAACACTCATCGCGCATTATACATTTAATAACTTATATTGGAATATGTTTTTTTGGCACAAGGCACTACCACTAGAGTACATGGACGAGGCACGCCCATCCATAACGATGTCATATTAGCGTATCCTATATCAGGTGTACCCTATATGTATCGCGCCCTACACAATGTTGTGAACACGTGCATAGGACTATGGGATACAATGAAACCGGACTGCAGCGATAAGTTCCCAGCCGTTCCGGTTAAATTGAAAACCTTGACCAACACTGGACTCTACTAAGCTCGACCCAAATCTCCCCATCTCCTACTCATCATCATCATCTTACACTACGTACGGTGCGAACGAAGTTCAACATACATACCCCCACCTCGCCCCCCCCCCTACCCCCCACCCCTCTCGCCCAACCTTAGCAATTTAATGAAGTGCCTTCTATTCATGGCCGAACATAATGTCCCTAATCGCCTCGCAGTCGCCTTCTGGGGAAGGACAAAGCGGGTGCCCGCGGCGATTTAAGAGGGGAAAGAGGTTGGGGAGGCGGAGGAGGGGGGTGGGGGTCGGGTGAATGAGTGGTGACAGAGGGAGCTGAATGCGTGCGCACGACTTCGATGTATAGAGACCCAGATAGTGGCGAGTGTGTGTGGGGGGGGGGGTGTAAGTTTGTGTTGTGAGAAGCGGTGGTGCAGTGGTTGAAGCTGCGCTGTCGCTACGAACCCGGCGGCTACCCGAGTTCGACTCCAGCTCGCGGCAAAACACCGGTGACGGTCATGGGCATCCCCTAGGTTGACTCAGCCTCAAATGAGTACCTGGTGCGGTGTGTAAACAGCGCCACTAGGGGAGACAAAGGCGGCCGGGCGTGGTGCTGGCCGCCCACCCCCCTCGTGTGCCGGGCCGGCCTTCATAGGTGCTCGCTCACAGCACTTGTCCCAACCGTCTGTTACAGGCTACACGGGGGATCTTTGTATTTGCCTTTGTACTTTGGTGTACTTGTACATGCGACTCAGTCCGTGTGTAAGTACGTTCGCGTGTTGAGGAGTCGGTGTGTATGTGTTTCACAGTGTGTATTTGTGTGTGTGTGTGCGCGCCTGTGAGTTTCATCCAGTCCTGGACCTACCCTAGGTCGACTCAGCCTTAAATGAGTGCCTTTTGCGGTCATGTGAACATCAGCACCCTACCCTTCCCGTGTGCTACGTCGACCTTAATAGGTGCCCGCTGACAGCACTTGCCCCAATAGTCTGTTGAAGGCTATACGGGGGGGATATTTGTCTTTGTGCGTGGTGTGCGTGTGGGTTGCACGTGTCTCTTGACACTCTGCGATACTTTTCCTGAACAAAACACAAACAAACTCCAAAATGGCCCCACCCTCTACCACACTTACACCCACGTGTGCTCTCCCACCTTAATGCCAAGTCAACCTAGGGGAGACCCAGACCAGCCGATCACCGAACCCACACCTTGCACGATGCTTCAGCAGCAGCAGCAACTCCAGTACACGCTCACACATTTATGGCCGAGTCGACCTAGGGGAGTCCCAAATCGGTGAGCGCACACACACACCACTCTGTTAACACACACACACCGCTCTGTTAACACACACACACACTCCACTCTGTTAACACACACACACACACCCCGCTCTGTTAACACACACACACACTCCGCTCTGTTAACACACACACACACTCCACTCTGTTAACACACACACACACTCCACTCCACTCTGTTAACACACACACACACTCCACTCTGTTAACACACACACACACACTCCACTCTGTTAACACACACACACACAGCTCTGTTAACACACACACACACACCGCTCTGTTAACACACACACACACAGCTCTGTTAACACACACACACTCCGCTCTGTTAACACACACACACACACACCACTCTGTTAACACACACACACAGCTCTGTTAACACACACACACACACAGCTCTGTTAACACACACACACACAGCTCTGTTAACACACACACACACACCGCTCTGTTAACACACACATACACAGCTCTGTTAACACACACACACCACTCTGTTAACACACACACACACAGCTCTGTTAACACACACACACACACAGCTCTGTTAACACACACACAGCTCTGTTAACACACACACACTCCGCTCTGTTAACACACACACACACACACCACTCTGTTAACACACACACACACAGCTCTGTTAACACACACACACACACCGCTCTGTTAACACACACACACACTCCACTCTGTTAACACACACACACACTCCACTCCACTCTGTTAACACACACACACACTCCACTCTGTTAACACACACACACACACTCCACTCTGTTAACACACACACACACAGCTCTGTTAACACACACACACACACCGCTCTGTTAACACACACACACACAGCTCTGTTAACACACACACACAGCTCTGTTAACACACACACACACACAGCTCTGTTAACACACACACACACAGCTCTGTTAACACACACACACACACACACCGCTCTGTTAACACACACATACACAGCTCTGTTAACACACACACACTCCGCTCTGTTAACACACACACACCACTCTGTTAACACACACACACACAGCTCTGTTAACACACACACACACACAGCTCTGTTAACACACACACACAGCTCTGTTAACACACACACACTCCGCTCTGTTAACACACACACACACACACCACTCTGTTAACACACACACACACACACAGCTCTGTTAACACACACACACACACACACCGCTCTGTTAACACACACACACACAGCTCTGTTAACACACACACACTCCGCTCTGTTAACACACACACATACACCCGGCTCTGTTAACACACACACACGCAGCCCCCATAATCCCCCTTAACAAGGCACTTAACCTCCTCCTCGTCGCATTCATTTTCTCCGTGACAAGGAGGCGAGGAGGGGAGGAGAGGGATGGAGGGTGAAGGCGCTGTGGGGGGGGGGGCGCTATTGTGGTCACTAACATCTGCGTCCCCAGGGGCACGGCGCATCTCTGTGCACAAGTTTGTAAATGCGCGCACGCGTGTGCTCGTGGGTCCGTCTGTCTGCCTGTGTGTCCGTCTGTCTCTGTCGGTCTGTGTGTGTGGGTCCGTCTGTGTGCGTGTGTCCGTCTGTTGGGGAGCGGTGGTGCAGCGGTTAGCGCGCTGCGCTATGAACCTGGCGACCCGCGTTCGATTCCCGCTCACGGCCAACACCAGTGACGATTATCTGAACCGGTCCTGGGCCTCCCCTAGGTCGACTCAGCCTCAAATGAGTAGCTGGTGCGATGTGTAAACATCGCCGCTGGGGAGACAAAAGCGGTCGGGCGTCTGATGGTGGCCCACCCACCCCCTCCGTGTACCGTTCCGGTCATCATAGGTGCTCGCTAACAGCACTTGCCCCTACAGTCTGTTAAGTCTATACGGGGGATCTTTGTCTTTGTGTCCGTCTGTGTGTGTCCGTCTGTCCATGTGTGTGTGCGTCTGTCTCTGTGCGTGTAACCGTCTGTCTCTGTGTGTCCGTCTGTCTCTGTGTGTGCGTGTGTCCGTCTGTCTATGTGTGTGTCTGTCTGTGTGCGTTTGTCCATTTGTCTGCTCGTGTGCCCGTGCATCTGACCATGTCGCTGTCTTTTTCTTTTTCCCTTTAACTCTCTAGCGTGTTAGTCTCTCTGCGTGTCTCTCTGCGTGTCTCTCTGGCTGTCTCCCTGCCTGTCTCCCTGCTTGTCTCCCTGCCTGTCTCTCTGCCTGTCTGTCCGGCCATCTGTCTGTTAGTCTGCCTCTCCGTCTGGCCCTAACGTTACTCCGGCCAATGTCTAAGAGTGCATTGCGGCAAGAGTGGCAGCCGACGATTCAAATGCGTCCGAGGGGCACCTCCACAGTGGACGTGGCAGCGATGAGACGAGTCACGTGTGCAAGGTGTGGTGGGGATGGGTGGCGCAGCGGTTAGCGCTACGCTGTGCGCCCTCGATCCCGGCCAACCCGAGTTCGATTGCCGCTCACGGCCAACATCGACGACGATTATCCGAATCGGTACCGGGTCTCCGCTTGGTCGACTCAACCTCAAACGAGCAGCCCTTGCGATGTGTAAGAGCGTCAGCTTTGGGGGGGGGGAGACATAGACGGCCGGGCTCGGTATTAGCCACCCAACCTTCCTCTTGTGCCGTGCCGGCCTTCGTGGGTCCTGCTCGCTGGCAGCACTTGCCCCCATGATCTGTTAGAGACTACGCGGGGGACCTTTGTCTTTGCGTGCGCGTGTGTAGAATCACGGGCGCTGCTGTCCGATGCTGCCGACCTCACAGAGGGCGAGAGCCCGGCTCGCTGCCGTGGTCAACTCGAACTTTGGATGTCACTTCTCTCCCCCCCCCCCTCATCCTGACTCTCCACTCTCTCGACGACCCAGGCCTTGCCCCCGTTACCCTCCCTTGCACTCTGCTGACCTCTTCCCCTCCTCTCCCCCTTCTCTGTCAATCCTTACGATCCATCATCACTACTAGCCCCCTCCACAGAAAACCCGACTCTTCCTTGCACTCTCCTCACCCCTACCACTCTCTTGATCTCTCTCCCCGCTCTCCACTCTATAACCTCTCATCCCCAATACTCCACGACTCTCCCTTACCCCCCCCCACTCTCTCTGTGTCTCTCCGCTAACCATAATGGGCATTTTTGTTCCCCAAAAAACGTTTTCCTGCACCCCCCCCCGCCCCCCCGCGTGTAATTACCGGTGGGGATGAGAGACATCCGAAAACGATTAGAGAGAGAGAGAGAGCGAGAGAGAGAGAGAGCGAGCGAGCGAGCAGGTCGCAGGCCATTTAACGTTCTGGAAACGTTGGGAAACGCCACGGTGGGGGGGGGGGTAAGGGATGCGTGAGGGCAGGGACTCGAGGGGGGGGGGGGTACCGGGGGCATTGGGGCACGGCTGGGGGGGGGGGCAGTGGGGGGGGCAACCGGGGGGGGGGGTGCTGAAATTATATTGCGGAACACAGCTCATTAGTATTCATGTAAATAGGTAACATATTTATTAAAGTCATATATTTGCGTGCGTCTTTTTTATAATAAGGGTGGCCCAGATGCCTTGTAACCCCCCCCCCCCCCACCGATTAATTGTCCCCTAGCATTTATTTTTCCCTTGGCACAATTTCTGTTGTAAATAAACCATACTCTAACAAAACACTAGCACCACCATCACCACCGTTCTCCGTCTTTCCGCGTGTACCCAACTTACTCCTCCCCCGTTCAAATGGACACGAACTAGTTGCCCGCTGCACGTGCCCGATGATTGTTAAACACGTCACAACGTGACGCGCCGAGCCATCGACGGTGTCCGCGTCACGCGTGTGTACCACGTGGCACACGCGCACTGAGATCTCCATCTTACCCTGAATCGGCCCTGAGCGGCTCGTGCGAGACGCATCTTTGGTGGCTGAATAGAGCGACGGACGTGGTCAACCAGATGGACATGCGGACAGACGCGCAGAGGGTAAATCGGACAGAGGTCAGACAGTCAGACAAGCGATTCGTCAAACAGACAGACAGACTAAGAGACGGTCGACAGAAGATCAGTCGGACGGAGGAACAGACGGACAGAGAGTCAGATAGACAGACAGATAGACAGCGAGACAGCCATGTAGACAGGGGGTCGTGAAGACGAATGGTTAAGTCAGAAGGTCAGTCAGACGAGTCAATCAAAACTCTGCACCGATTTCGACGTTCAGCGGTCTCATCGTCAGAGTCGTGTTCCTTGCTCGGATCAATACTGGTGAAGTGCCAGCACCTTGGCAGACGAACACGCTCCCCTTATGATGCGGGAGGAGGATGATGGGGGGGGGCATTCCAGTGCATGCGTCAAGCAAACATTGTACCACTGATCCACGTGCTCCGTCCGCGACGACGCTTCGTGATGATATTGAGTGGCATGCAACAGTACAGTGCAACGATTGATTGTTGCAGCAGTGCCCTCTGCTGATAAATGTAGAACCCCCCCCCTCTCGTCCTCACCCCCTCGACTTGAACGACCACGATCACCAGCTGCCCCCGTTGCAGCCGATACGATACGACACGACCACCGTACAAGAACCCACTCCAACACTTTTTTTTTATTTTTTGACCAGGTTTAGGCCACAGCCCCCAGCGAAACGGCTTACCGCGTGCAAATTGACGGCAGCCCAAGTGCTCGAAACGCGCGTTGATTCTAAATGTGGAGGGGAAGACCTCGGAGGACCTAAGGGGCCGTCCATAAATGACGTCACGCACCTGGGGGGATGGGGGGTTGACATTTGTGACGATGTGTGACGAGGGGGAGGGGGGGTTTGAGAAATGTGACGTCACATCAAAATGCGCAACTTTAAATAAATATAGACAACACGTTCTACTTAATTAAATAGACTTTTTAATAAATCAGAGTGCAGCGGCACATTAAATACGCACTACAATGACAATAGTTTAAAGAGATTTGAAGCATGTTTTATTTGGGGGGGGGTGGGCAGAGCTTTGTAACGTCATATTTGAAGGGGGGTCTGAATTTTTGTGACGCTGTGTGGGGTCAAAAATCGTCCAAAATCGCGTGACGTCATTTATGGAAGGCCCCTAAGACAAAAATCCACGCGACCACGGGGAGAGAGAGAGAGAGACGCGCAAACTCCAAATATACAGCAGCAGCAGGCGTCAGGGTCGGTGATCGAACCCACGCCCTCCTGCGTACCAGGCGAGGTAGTTAACAGCTCGCCGCCACGGCACCGATCCAGGCTCATACAGTGGCCCAACGCAGGTAAGAGAAACACAAGACGTGAGTGTGGAGTGAATGAGCTCAACTGCAGAGGTCACTGATTCGGTCAAGGGGGTCCCTCTGGAAGGCCCGTGGGGTTAATGGTTTACGCGAATTGCGGGGGAAGGGATTGGCGGTGGGGTGGGGTGGGGGGATGGCGGGGAAAGATACTTTGGGGAGGAGGTGGTGGTGGTGGGATAACCTCTCAGCCTCAAAGCGATTGTAAGTCGAACACCTGTACGTGTGTGTGTGTGTTGTGGGGAGCGGTGGTGTAGCGGTTAGCGCGCTGCGCTATGAACCTCACGACCCGGGTTCGATTCCCGCTGACGGCCAACACCAGTGACTCAGCCTGAAATGAGTACCTGGTGCGGTGTGTAAACATCGCCACTGGGGAGACAAAGGCGGTCGGGCGTGGTGCTGGCCACCCATCCCCTCGTGTATCGTTCTGGCCTTCGTAGGTGCACGCTAACAGTACTTGCCCCTACAGTCTGTGAAGGCTATACGGGGGATCTATTTATCTTTGTCTTTGTGTGGGGAGCGGTGGTGTAACGGTTAGCGCACTGCGCTACGAACCCCACGGACCCAAGTTCGATTCCCGCTCCCAGCCAACAACAGTGACGGACCTGTGCCTCCCCTAGATCGACTCAGCCTCAAATGAGTACCTGGTGCGGTGTGTGAAATTATCACCACTGGGGAGACAAAGGTGGCCGGGCGTGGTGCAGTCCACCGACCCCCTCGTGTACCGTGCCGGCCTTCATAGGGTTAAGACATTTATATTGCAAAAAACGGGTACAGCAGGATCCCTAAGGAATTATTACACAGCTACCAAACGAGGTAGCACACGATTATAAAAAAAAAAAACACTTTGCAATGTATTTATTCGTCAAAAATGACCCCCAAATATATCGGAACCGGTCCAGAGTTTTGCTTGAATCGAATCAACGCGACTGGAATTATGCACTCTCCGAAGATCCGTGGGGGGCCGAGCATACATATATATTATATATATATTTATATCTGTCAAGTAACATAACATATATATGAAGGATACACTATGTATGTGTCTGTCTGGGAATGTGTGTTAAACTTCTTTCGCACCGTACGTAGATAACCGCGCTAATCGGAGGTGCGTGGGAAGGGCAACACACTAAACACAAAAATCAGTTCTAACGAAATAGATTTTTTTATCTTAATTTAAAAGTTCCACAGCTCCAAGTGGCTTCCCAATATCGGATATGCAAGAACGTTCCAGACGGCCGCCATGCGGTGACCACCGTTGTCTTTGTTCGATGGCTCAGCCAAAAGCCGCTGCTGCTGCTTCGAGGATGACCGGAATTCGCGTGATGGTGATGATGATGATGGTTTACGTTCCTTGACGAGATCGGCGAGGTATTGTGGTTCATCTGTAGCAAGCACTTTTGTGCGTGTGTAATGACTGTGACCTCGTTATAATGTCAATCGTTCAGCAACCCGAAGCCAAGGCGGCTGAGCGAGCAGTGGACGGACACGGTCGGATCTCGTAGTACCCGTCGCGACACTTACCAGATCATATTGTACACGCTGCAGCTTGGTCATCTATATATAGCAAGGCCGTAGCCATGGAGTCAACATTGGGGGGGACCAAATCTTCCAGGGTGTCTGGGGGATCCCAACCCAGAAAAATAATCTCAATTTGAAAACTCATTTCCTGCCTAAAATATGAAAAAATTCACGAACACATGGGATGCACTTTTAATAATATTTTTTACAATAATGTCTAATAGTCTAATGTATTACATTGCTCTGTTTTTACGTTTGAAACATTTCTTGTTTCATTGCATGTAATGGCAGAGATTAGGGATTAATAAAGTACAACCATAACCACAGTCATATAACCAGAAATGTATGCATTGATTTATATGAAGACAAGTCCAGATATTGTGGCCAAGGTTTAGCAAATTGTTGTTTTTATTTACATAGCATAGCAATTATTTTTATAGCAGTATATTGGGGGGGACATTTTGAGCATATTTGAAATTGGGGGAAGATGTGTGATTGATGTGTCCCCCCCAATATATAATAATTACGGCCTTGATATATACATATATCTGTGGATCGACAGGAGAAAAAAACAGACCGATATATCAAGGATACGTTAATGCGTCTGTCTGGGAGCGTCTTGTAAGCAGGATAATCCGGAACACCCGTATCTGCAAAGTATCTGCAACGTATTCCAGCATCGCGGGGACGGGCTTCTGTGGGTGGTTGCTCCGCTCGGTTGTGAAGGAAAAATCTGTGCGGAATTAGTGACGGGACACTGGCTCCTCCTCCTGTTGGCCATCATCGCCGTAGGGCACTAACTGGGCCATGAGGTTGTGTGTGTGCGCGCGTGTGTAGCGCGTAGATGATGCGAATTGGATAAAGACTCCAGATGAGACCGAAAATAATTAACTCAAAGCCCCAGTGACTTGCGAACGCGCGTTCCGAAATAAAGAAACAACGGAACGTGAGTTGGAAATATATTTTAATATTTTTTTCATGCAAAATGTATTTTTGAATTATTTCCCCGGGAATTTAAGGAAGTTTCGCGAATAGGATTTTTTTCCCTCTTTTTTTCTGGCAACAAAACTGACACATTTTGCAAGGAATCATGTTTACATTAACCACAATACTTGCAGTCAAATGCAAACAAAAAACAATACTCTGATAATTTATGCATTGTCCTTGTCCTTTTTTTGCATTTGACTGCAAGTATTGTGGTTAATGTAAACATGATTCCTTGCAAAAGGTGTCAGTTTTGTTGCCAGAAAAAAGGGGGGGGGGAAACCCTATTAGTATATTTTGGTACTGGCAAAGAAGGTCCCATGATGAAGTTTCGCGAGTTGAGTTTTTTTTGTTATTTGTGACACGTGCGAGTGTCATGCTTAGGTGCAAATTTGCCCGGCTGTCTTCCACGGCAGATCCGTGACGCCGCGTTCACGGAGGCAACAGCAGCACCGGCCAGCAACAAACAGCGACCAAGAAAGAAAAAAAGGGCCTAAGAAGTCGATATCGCGGGGTACGATCAAGAGCAGAGACCTCAAGCAGTGCCGCACGGCGACTAAACGAGGACATTGAAGAGACGCTGAAGATCGCCTCGTTGGAGCCTCGTCACAAAGGATCCTGTTTGTTCGACCGCCCCCAACGGCGTTGGGATGTCTGGCCATCTGCCTTCGCCGCATCGCACTTCTCAACTAAGATGGACAGCGTCTCTCTCTGTGTGTGTGTGTGCTCGGTGGCGAGATAGGTGGGGAGCGGTAGTTGTAGCGGTTCGCGCTACGGGTTCGATTCTCGCTCACGGCCAACACCAGTGACGATTATCTGAACTGGTCCGTTCCTGGGTCTCAACCTCAAATGAGTACCTGGTGCAGTGTGTAAACATCGCCACTGGGGAGACAAAGGCGGCCGGGCGTGGTGTTGTCCACCCACCCCGTCGTGTGTCGTTCCGGCCTTCATAGGTGCTCGCTAACAGCACTTGCCCCAACAGTCTGTTAAGGCTACACGGGGGATCTTTGGTGGCGAGATGTTAGCTACCTTGCCTTGTATACGGGAGGTCATAAGTTCGATCACCGACCCTCGCGCCTGCTGTATATTTGGAGTTTGCGTGTCTCTCTCTCCGTGATCGCGTAGTTTTTTCTCCGGCTCTTCTGGTTTTCCCCTCCACGTTTAGAATCATGCGTTTAGAGTATTTGGCTGGTTTACAATTTATCTGCACGATAAAGCCACTTCATTGGACTATCATTTGTGGTCTGGTAGCGATATATAGTTATGTTTAACACCGTACGTTGCCATCCGCGCTGATCGGAGATGCGGGGGAAGGACAGCAAACTAAACACACACAAAAACTGTTCTGAAAAAAAGAGTTTTCAATCTCGATTTAGAAGTGCATAGCCCCAGTGGCATCACAATCTGGGAAGGAAGCGCGTTCCAGACGGCCGCAGAAGCGCATTTCAAAGCGCGCGACGCGGTGATCGTATTTGTCCGACGGTCAGCCAAAAGCTCCCGCAAGTTCTAGATTTGAAGCTTTCGTGACTGCAAGGATTCATACTCTTAGTTCTTTCGGTAAAGTCACGTAGGTAAAAAATGAAATTAAAATTAATAAAATAAAACAATAAAATCACGACGTTTCGGAGGCAACACAAGTCTCCGTCATCAGGTGGGACCGTCACAGCCAGATTTGCTGCATCAAGTGAGGCAAGGATTCAAGATGCAAGGATGACCGCCGCAAGGATGACCGGAGATCGCGTGATGATGGTTCCTGCTCCTTGAACGAGATCGGCAAGATAATCTCCGCTTCGGTGGGTGCCCGCAGAAAAGAAGGCCCCCGCGATTCGCCGCCCTGAGCACTTGAGGCTTGGGGCTGCCGTGCGCCGCCACGTGTTTAGCGGGAGTCGTTGATGAATTAATTGAGAAGTTTTAGGGGGTGTGTGTGTGTGGGGGGGGGGGGGGGGGGTAGATGGGGGTGCGAACTCTAACCCGTCTCTCCAGCACCCTCAGTTGTACCCCCCTTCTCCTTCCGCTCGTTCGCTCCAACCCCCTCTCCCCGATGTTCTCCACTCTGCGCTGTTTCTCACCCCGAATATAACTCGTCGCTTAGTCGTCCGCGGCTCCATAGACGAACTAACGGTTTCATTCATGAAATAATTGCATTGTTGGGGGGGAGAGCGGTGGCACAGTGGTTAGCACACTGCGTTATGAACCCACCCAGTGAAGTTCAACTCCCGGCCACGGCCCACATGGGTGGCGCGAGTTATATGAGGAACCGGTCCTCCTGGGCACCCTCCCCTTCACCAACCCGCACTGACTGGCGTGGTGAAGTATGGTCAAATATACCCCACGGTCCATGCGGCGTGGAGGGGTTAGGGTGAGGAGTTGGGGTGTGGTGGGGGGGGCTCATCCAGCAGTGGATTGATTAAAGGGCTTGACGAAAAGAACTGTATTAAACCGAGATACAATCCTGGCATGAATACATCATCAGTCGGCATCAGCCAGGACCTATCCACTGCTGGACGAAGGTCGTCCCCGGGGGCATCGCCATCCCTGCAAGCGGGCCGCTGTCACCAACTTGCAGGTTTATGTTGTGGGTGTTCGCCTGGGAGGGCCGGGTAGGGTCCCTTCTGCCAGAGCGGCTCGGGCCTTCGACATGGCAAACGCCGATCACGCGAAATACAAACAGTGAAGCGGCATCGAAATCAGAGCAACAAACGGCGACGGCGTGAAGAGACGACATCGAAAAAAGTCCGCGCACGTAAATCAATAATTATCGAATCAGAATCTTTATTTAGACTGCAGGGGGAGAAATCCGATGAGCTATGAAGCGCAGTTTTTTTTCTCGCAGATGTCCAGTAGAAGCACGCGGTCAGCAAGTTACAACACCAAACAAGACAACAACAACAAAAGCGATTCGAGTTCAAAGTAGAGACATGGAAAGCGAGTCTCTAAAAATAAAAATAATACAGCCGCCAAGTTGTGTAAGTCCACCATTTCATTCCTGCCAATCGTCGCTACAAATCCGCCCATGATTCCACGAGCTCCGTTCTGCACGATGATTCTAAGAACACAGGATGAGATGTTACTATCCTTTCATTCACAGATGGGGACGTTCCCCCATCGATTCCTCGATGGGGGAACTCGATGATTATGCTCAAGATGTGTGGCATCGGATTGGGGGTTTTGCGTGGAGCGTGAGGATCGGCGCTGTTGTTTATTCCTTACAGCGATCTCGGCAGCCACAAGATGCGCAAAATTCACGACAGCATTGGCATCATCATCATCATGAAAAAAAAAGAGATTTCAGATGTAACATTTGTCCATTATCTAGGTTTTTTTTGGGTTAGATCGAGTAAATATATAAGTGTGTCGTTAAACCCGCCACCACCCGACACAGCCAACTAGTAAGGGTTGTCACGTAAACAGAACGTGGCCAATTCGTCACGAGTACAGCACACCGGTGTGTTGGAGAGCCAAGCCACAACATTTACAATTTGAGTACGACGTTTCGCCAGTAATTACAATTAGCTTAATCAGGCGACAGCCAGACTTGTGGAGAAGTCCGCCTGTTTCGTTCCTTACATAGAGGCGCAGATGTGGTGACATTTGTGACTGAATCGAGATAATTCGTCAAACAATCGTAGCACGGGGTGGCGATGATTGTGAATTTTTACACGCCTACTAAATACCCACACACCTACCTCCCCAACTTACCTACCCAACTTACCTACCCACCCACTTAACTACGCATCCAAATCACTACTTATACACACTGACTTACCGATCTACCCATACACTTAACTACTAGACTTACCTACCTATCGATATATAATTTCCCACTTTTATACCAACCCGCATATCTACCCAACTTACCTACCCACCACATTACCTACTCATCCATGTATCTAAACCTACCCCCTTTCGAACCCACCTTTCTATACTCTTTAGTTATTTCGCTAAAGTCACGTAGGTATAAAATAAATTAAATCACGACGTTTCGGGCGCAACACAAGTGCCCGTCATCAGGGGGAAACGACCCCAGCAATAGACAGATTGCTGAAATGGGCAAATGGAGGCTGCTTGTGACACGAGGCTATATATACGTAAGAGGAGGAGGGGGGGGAGCCAGGGAGGAGAGATCTGTTGATTGCTGGGTTGTTTACACCTGATGACGGGCACTTGTGTTGCGCCCGAAACGTGGTGATTTTATTTATTTTCTACCTACGTAACTTTACCGAAAGAACCAAAGAGTATTGATTCCTGCAGTCACGAAAACTTCAAAACTAGATGACCCACCTTTCGATCTGTTCATCCACATCCCAATTTACCTACCAGATTGCCGATCTACTTACCCACCTATCCAGCTATCTGTTCATGTCCAGCAACCTACTTCCTCACCTACCGATCTCCGTGCCTATACCCCGAACCTACCCAACCACCTATCCACCAACGCAAACACCTACCCACCCATGTACCCACCTACTCGCCTTTTCATTCGCTTCGCCTGCCTCTCTAACCACCTACACACACGCAAACCAGACCCGCTTACAAACCTACTCGCCAACCCATCCACCCACACAGCAAGCTACCTACCCAGCCTAGAACCACATACTCACCTACCCGCCCACATGCTCAACCCATACCGCTTCGAAGAGTCTCGTACCCGGGATCGAACCGGTTCGAATCGGCCAGAGAGACAGCTCTGCGGTTCTAGACACAGACAAAGGGAGGACTCCCATCTCACCACCCCAAACATCGCCCACCGTCTCTCTCCCCCCCCCTCACCCACCCGTGAGCCCCCTCTCCCCCTCCCCCTCCTCCTGCTATAGCCCCACCGCTCAGCTACCCCCCCCCCCCCCCCCCCCATTTCATCTTCACTCCGACAAACGAAGCCCCGGGCGAACATATGCCACCGCTCCTACCCTCACAACATAATCAAGCGCAGCGCATGCAGCCCGAGTTCACAGTCATAGCCAGCCCCGCACCCCCTCCCTCCCTCCCTCCCCTCTCATCTCCCCCACCCACCCACCAGCCCCCACCCACTCCCCCACAACATCTCCCACCTCTCATCACTTCACTCACCATGTCCACACCCACTCTCGCTCTGGAGACGCCCCCCTTACCACACTGACTTAACCTCTGTCTGTCTGTCTCACGCAGGGCACCCACCCACCACCCACCTCTCCCCTCCCTCCCCTCGCCTCCCTCCTCTCGCCTCCCCTCCCCTCCCTCCCCTCGCCTCCCTCGCCTCCCTCCTCTCAGCCAACGCAGGGCACCCCCCCCTCCCCTCCCTCCCCTCGCCTCCCTCGCCTCCCTCCCCTCAGCCAACGCAGGGCACCCACCCACCCAGGGCACCCAGCCCTCCCCTCCCCTCCCTCCCCTCAGCACACGCAGCCCCCGTGACGAACTCAAGCGTCGATCCGTCACGGCGAACGCGTGGCGGCGTTTGTGACGTCACGCGGAGATTTCGGAAGCGAACACCTGCGGGAGGGGGGCGGGGTGGCGGTTGGGGGGGGGGGTCAGTGTCATCGCCCACCCCCCCTCACCCCCCTTCCCCCTCCCACCCCAGCGTTTTGGGTGTTTGTGTCATTGTGTGTGTCTCTGTGTGTGTGACCGTGTGCCTCTTCGTGTTTTGTGTGTGCGTGCGACTGTGTGATTGGTTGTAACTTCATGACCTACTGGAACATCTGTGAAAAAGAGCTTTACAGCTCACTGGATTCCGCCAGTGTCAATAAACATTCTGATTTTGTGTGATTGTGTGTGGATGTGTGTGATTGTGTGTTTGTGTGTGTGTGTGATTGTGTGTGATTGTGTGTATGTGTGTGATTGTGTGATTGTGTGTGTATGTGTGTGTTTGTGTGTGATTGTGTGTATGTGTGTGATTGTGTGATTGTGTGTGTATGTGTGTGTTTGTGTGTGATTGTGTGTATGTGTGTGATTGTGTGGATGTGTGTGATTGTGTGTGAGTGTGTGATTGTGTGTGTCAAATTGTGGGGAGCGGTAGTGTAACGGTTAGCGCTTCGCTGCGCTACATACCCAGCGGCCAACACCGGTGACGATTATCTGACCCGGTCCTGGGCCTCCCCTAGGTCGACTCAGCCTCAAATGAGTACCTAGTGGCGGTGTGTAAACATCGCCACTGGGGGAGACAAAGGCGGTCGGGCGTGGTTGCTGCCCACCCACCCCCTCGTGTGCCGTGCCGGCCTTCATAGGTGCTCGCTAACAGCACTTGCCCCATCAGTTTGTTAAGGCTACACGGGGGATCTTTGTCTTTGTGTCAAATTGTGTTGGTGGGTGTACCCAGCCTGTCGCCTGACTTGACTGCGATACGGACCTGGCCACCCGAGTGCGATTCCTGGCGACGGTTCACATCAGCGGCGAGTGATACCTGAACCGGTTGTGGACCTCCTTAAGGTCGACTCAGCCTTAAACGAGCACCTGGTGCGGTCTGGGGAGACAAAGGTGTCCAGGAGCTGGCCCACGACACCTCCCGTGATGTCCTTCATAGCTCCTCGCTCACGGCACTTTCCTCCCACACAAAGGCAAAGACCCCCCGTATAGCCTTAACAGAGTGTCGGGCAAGTGCTGTTAGGGGCCGACCATAAATGACGTCACGCGATTTTTGGACGATTTTGACCCCCCCCCCCTTCGTCACGCGGCGTCACAAAAAGTCAGACCCCCCCCTCAAATATGACGTCACAAAGCTCTGCCCCCCCAGCACACACAGCCTCCACCTCCCTCGCCTCCCCCCCACACCCTCCACCTCCCCCCCCACCCCTCCACCTCCCTCTCCCCCCCCACCCCTCCCTCTCCTCCCCCCCACCCCCTCCACCTCCCCCCCCCACCCCCACCACCCTCCCCCCCACCCCTCCCCCTCCCCCCCCCACCCCTCCCACCCTCCCCCCCCCCCCACCACCCCCCCACCACCCCTCCACCCCCACCCCCCCCCACCCCCCACCCCCTCCACC
Organism: Lampetra fluviatilis; assembly: GCF_964198595.1. Taxonomy (NCBI): domain Eukaryota; kingdom Metazoa; phylum Chordata; class Hyperoartia; order Petromyzontiformes; family Petromyzontidae; genus Lampetra; species Lampetra fluviatilis. The sequence continues at coordinate 31,358,468 of NC_136276.1, read as the reverse complement.
CCCTCCACCTCTCCTCCCCCCACTCCTCCACCTCCCTCTATTTCCCCCCACCCCTCCACCTCCCCCCCCCCCACCCTCCACCTCCCTCTCCTCCCTCCCCACCCCTCCACCTCCCCTCCTCCCCCCCACCCCTCCACCTCCCTCTCCCCCCCCACCCCTCCACCTCCCTCTCCTCCCCCCCACCCCCTCCACCTCCCCCCCCCCACCCCTCCACCTCCCTCTCCCCCCCCCACCCCTCCCTCTCCTCCCCCCCCCACCCCCTCCACCTCCCCCCCCACCCCTCCACCTCCCTCACCTCTCCTCCCCCCACTCCTCCACCTCCCTCTATTTTCCCCCCACCCCCCTCCACCTCCCTCCCCCCCCCCCCACCCCCCTCCACCTCCCTCTCCTCCCCCCCACCCCCTCCCACCTCCCCCCCCCCACCCCTCCACCCTCTCTCTCCCCCCCCACCCCTCCCTCTCCTCCCCCCACCCCCTCCACCTCCCCCCCACCCCTCCACCTCCCTCTCCTCTCCTCCCCCCACTCCTCCACCTCCCTCTATTTTCCCCCCACCCCCTCCACCTCCCCCCCCCACCCCTCCACCTCCCTCTCCTCCCCCCCACCCCCACCCTTTCCCCCCCAACCCCTCCACCTCCCTTTCATCTCCCCCACCCCCACCCTCTCCTCCCCCCACCCCTCCACCTTCCTCTCCTCTCCCCCACCCCCTCCACCTCCCTCTCCTCCCCCCCACCCCCACCCTCTCCTTCCCCCCACCCCCTCCACCTACTTCTCCTACCCCAACCCCCTCCACCGCCCTCTCCCCCCCTCACCCCCACCCTCTCATCCCCCACCCCCTCCACCTCCCTTTCCCCCCACCCCCTCCCTCTCCTCCCACCCTCTACCCCCCCCCACCTCCCGCCCGCCTCGGGCGCGCTTGTGTCAGGCTGATAAAGCGCCACACAATTAAACACAGAAACTCGTTGTGCGCATCGAGCGACGCCGCCGCTTTCAATGCGGGACGGGCTGGACGCGGGGTTCCACCCCCTTTGTTCCGCTCGCTTCTTCTTCTTCTCCTTAGTTCTTAGTTCTTATCCTCCTCATCCTCCTCATCCTCCTCTTCCTCCTCTTCACGGTGTTGTGCTCCGGTCGTTAACACAAAACGGACATCATCTCTGTCGCACCCGCAACGGTACCGACTCAACGTGAGTGGTGGAGGTGGTGGTGATGAGTGGTGGTGGTGGTGGTGAGTGGTGGTGGTGATGGGTGGTGATGGTGGTGGTTGTGATGAGTGGTGGTTGTGATGAGTGGTGGTTGTAATTGCTGTGGTGAGCGGTAGTTGTGGTGCCTGTGATGAATGGTGGTGGATTTGGTGAGTGGTGGTTGTGATGGGTGGTAGTTGTGATGAGTGGTAGTTGTGGAGGTTGTGGTGAATGGTGGTGGATTTGGTGAGTGGTGGTGGTGGCTGTGATGAGTGGTAGTTGTGATGAGTGGTAGTTGTGGAGGTTGTGGTGAATGGTGGTGGATTTGGTGAGTGGTGGTGGTTATAGATACAGGGACAGAGAAACACACACAGACAAAGATTCACAGATAGATACCCGAGTTCGATTCCTGCTCACGGCCAACACCAGTGAAGATGACCGCCATATCGCTGCGACCCAAGTGTGTGTATATATTTAAGTGGCTATGTTATGGGCTGTGGAGAGGTGAGGGTCTTGTGTGTCCTGGGCCTCCCCTAGGTCGACTCAGCCTCAAATGAGTACCTGGTGCGATGTGTGAACATCGCAACTGGGGAGACAAAAGCGGACGGGCGTGGTGCTGGCCACCCACCCCCTCGTGTTCCGTGCCGGCCTTCACAGTTGCTACTCGCTAACAGCACTTGCCCCAACAGTTGGCTAAGACTACACGGGGGATCTTCGCCTTTGTTGGTGACTAGCGCACCGCGCTACGAACCCGAGTTCGATTCCCGCTCGGGATAATCGCCCCCATCCGTTCCGCAGCGAATATCTGAACCGGTCTCAAAGCTCCTCTAGGGCGACTCAGTCGACCCCGACGTCGTGCCGTCCATACCCATATAAAGTTGCGCCGTGTTGCCCTTCATAGGTGCTCGCTAACAACCCTTGCCCCCCCCCTCCCAATAGTCGATCCACAGCTCTTAGGGGCGGGGGGGGCGGTGAGGGGCGGGTGGTTATGAATCGGCTTCTTAGAACAAACGGCGCGGCGAGTGGACATATGCGCCGGAAAATTGACAGAATTCTGAACAAGTGATCGCCTCCTCGACGTGGAGCGGCGGCGTCTACATAATAGAGGAGGGACGTGGGGGGTGTGGGGGGTGTGGAGGTTGACCAAGAGTAGGGCTTGGTGGGGGGAGATGTGATGGGGTGGGGGGGGGTCATAGTGGGGAGGAAGGGAGGGGTGCGGGACGTGTAGGGTAATGCTTGCGGTGGAGCGCATGAGTACGTGCGCGCGTGTGTAGGTGCTCGCTAACAGCACTTGCCCCAACACGCCTGTCAGGCCTATACGGGGGATCTTTGTCTTTGTAGATGCTCGCTAACAGCACTTGCCCCAACACGCCTGTCAGGTCTATACGGGGGATCTTTGTCTTTGTAGATGCTCGCTAACAGCACTTGCCCCAACACGCCAGTCAAGCCTACACGGGGGATCTTTGTCTTTGTTGGTGCTCGCTAAGAGCACTTGCCCCAACACGCCTGTCAAGCCTACATGGGGGATCTTTGTCTGAGGCTTTGGGGAGCGGTAATGGAGCGATTAGCGCGCCACGCTGTGAGCCCCGGCGACACGAGTTCGATTCCCGCTCACGTCCACCAACGCAATTGACGAGTATCTGAACCGGTCCTGGGCGTCCCCTAGGTCGACTCAGCCTAAAATGAGTACCTGGTGCGATGTGTGGACATCGCCACTGGGGAGACAAAGGCGGCCGCGCGTGGTGCTGGCCACCTCGTGCGCCGTGCCGGCCTTCGTAGGTGCTCGCTAACGGCACTTGCCTCAACAGCCTGGTAAAGTCTACACGGGGGAGCTTTGTCTTTTGTGTGTTTCGTAGATGCGAGGGAGGAGGGGAGGGGCGGGAGGGGGTGTTGCGATATTTCCAGATGGACAGAAGATGTTTTAAATTATTTATTTTTATTATAAATTTTTTTGTTACGCAGTGAAATTCAAACATCTGCGCCCCTGCACACAAAAACTCACGCGCGCCGCGCTCGTTCTAACGCTTCTCGCGCTATAAACAACACCACTCCACATCACCAAGATAAAGATCCCCCGTGTAGCCTTAACCAGACTCTAGGGGCAAGTCCTATCGGCGAGCACCTGTGAAGGCCGGCACGGCTTCACGAGGGGGTGGTTGGTCAGCACCATGCCCGACCGCCTTTGTCTCCCCAGCGCTAATGTTTACACACCCCGCACCAGGTACTCATTTAAGGCTGAGTCGACCTCGGGGAGGTCCAGGACCGGTGCAGATAATCCTCACCGGTGTTGGTAGCGGTGAGCGAGAATCAAACTCGGGTCTCAGTGGGGTTCGTAGCGCAGTGCGCTAAACACGACGCTCCCACTCTCCGCACCCCAAATCACCAACAACATCATCATCTCGATTTAAACTTTTCGTGACTGCAGGGATTCATCTTCTTGGTTCTTTCGGTAAAGTCACGTAGAAGGGAAGTTATAAAATAATAAAAATAAAACATAATAGAATAAAATAATTATTTTATTATGTTTTATTTTTATAATTTTATTACCGAAAGAACCAAAAAGAAGCATCATCATCATCATCATGATTTTCGATAATTAGATGTCTTCATAGCCCTTTTCGAATCCACTACTGGATTTTTACTCCCCTGTGTCTTTGTCTGGAGAAGTACACACACACACTCACACACACTCTGTGTGCTTACGTGTCTGTGCGGTAGTGTAGCGGTTAGCGCAATGCGCTACGAACCCGGCGAACCCGGGTTCGATTCCCGCTCACGGCCAACATCAGTGACGATTATCTGAACCGGTCCTGGGCCTCCCCTAGGTCGACTCAGCCTCAAATGAGTACCTGGTGCGGTGTGTAAACATTTCCACTAGGGAGACAAAAGCGGCCCGGGGCATTGTGTTGGCCACCCACCCTCTCGTGCATCGTGCCGGCCTTTATAGGTGCTCGCTAACAGCACTTGCCCCTCCAGGCTGTACGGGGGATCTTTGTCTTTGTGATATTTATTTATTGTGGGTGGCGGTTAGCGCTACGCTGCGTAACGAACCCGCTCACGGCCAGCACCGGTGATCATTTTATGAACTGGACTTTGGCCTCCACTAGGTCGACTCAGCCTCAAGTGAGTACCTGGTACCTGTATGCATCACCACGAGGGAGACAAAGGCGGCCGGGCGTGTTGCTGGCCACCCACCCCCTCGTGTGCCGTGCCGGCCTTCATCGGTGCTCGCTAATACCTATGCAGACTAAATGGAGGGGGGGTTGTCTTTGTGAATGTATTGACTTGCTTGATTATCATCATCATCATTCACAATTAACACAATCGCCATACAATTTGTACTGTTCATCAATCATCAGCCACTTCAATTAATTAATTCTTCGTCATCATCACCATCATCCAAATTATTGAAAGTCATCATGATCTAATGCATTACATTCATAATCATTATCATCAAAACCATCAATCAATGCTCCTTTCAATACCTCTATTATTGTGTTTAGTAAAATGAAAAACATCGTCATTATATTATTCATGATCCTGTCATCATATATTTACGTTATCCTATTAAACGTCATCATTGTCACCATCCAAAAAATGATGACCATCATTCCTGTCAGTTATTTTTATAATTATTATTATCATTCAAAAAGTGCATAATCTTATGAATATCATCATCCAATAATCTATCAATGATCGCATCAGTATTCCTACTAATCATCATTCTATTAATGATTTAATTGATCATGATTACCATCATCATACAATCTCAGCTCAATCCCGATTTCACAAACCGCTTCGCATCCCTGGGCAGTTTAATTCCATCACCGCGAGAGGATGGAAAGCATTTCTACCTTCGCTCCCCACCAACCACTCTCCTAAAAGTCCTCACCTCATCTCTCTCTCCCCCATCACTCATCCTCCCCCACCCCCCCTCAGCCCCCAGGTCCCTTCCCCTACAACGCACGCGGCCGCTAATTCATCACCGCCGCGAACCAGAGCCGAGACGAGGCCGATGGGAGTGGAAGTTCGAAGCTTTTCCACTCTCCCCATTGGGCCATTATCAATCCCACGATGAATCCCATTATTAATCCCATTATTAATCCCATTATCGATCCCATTATCAATCCCATTATCAATCCCATCATCGATACCATTATCAATCCAATTATCAATCCCATTATCAATCCCATCATCAATCCCATCATCAATCCCATTATCAATCCCATTACTAATCCCATTACCAATCCCATCATCAATCCCATTATCAATCCCACTATCAATCCCATCATCAATTCCATTATTAATCCCATTACCAAATCCCATGATCAATCCCATTATCTATTCCATCGCAACGTTGGGTCGTTCTCGTGTAGACTTCATAATCTATGGAATTAGCCAAGCAAATGTGGCACACAACATGCAAGTGGGCACTCACGCACACACATATATATACTGTGTGTCCACAATAAAGGTTTGCTGGGTTAGATCGGGTAAATATCAATGTGTCGTTAAACCCGCCACCACCCGACCCAACCGATTAGTCAGGCATGTCACGTGCCCATTAGTTTCTACTTCAGGTGTGTTGGAGAGTAAACCCGCAACATTTACACTTCGAGTACAAGGTTTTATAGATATGTGTGAGTACTCTTATGTGTTTTTCGGTAAAGTCACGTAGATAAAAAATACAATTAAAATTAATAAAAGTAATAATAGAAATAAAATAAAATAATTATTGTATTAATAAAAGTAATAATAGAAATAAAATGAAGTAATTATTTTATTTTACTTCTATTATTACTTTTATTAATTTGAATTGTACTTTTTTACCTTCGTGACTTTACCGAAAAAACCTAAGAGTATGAATTCTTGCAGTCACGAAAGCTTCAAATCTAGAATAAATACGTGCGAGTCCCAGGTTCAGACTTTTCACCAGTGAGCATTGGGTGAGCGACTAGTACTCATCAGTACTCTGCAGGACTTCTACACCATGGGCCCCGCCAGCGTGGCGAATACCACCACCACCAATCATCACGTCTCTTTGGAGTGCTGATGAGTCCTCGTGAGGACAAAGCCGGCCCACACGTGTCTACATGCATGCACTCCTACCCGCTTCTCAGTCGGTCACATGTATTGCTCAACTCTATTCGACGGTCACCTACGACAAGAGAGCGAGAGAGAGAGCCACGGTGTAGTTCCTCAGGAACTGTAGGTGGCTATTGCGTGATGAGTGGCTTTTTATTTTTGTACACGTTTCAGTGCGTTTTGCGAAATTCATCAGTCGTAGGGACCCAAGCACGCACACCACTCACCCCACGTGCATAGCTGGGTGACGGTGACGGCTGATGTGCCACTACGCCGCCGCCAGTGGCTCCCTGGAGTCCAGCACTGTGGAGGCAGCAGCGAGCGTTGGTGGACCACCGCACACCACGTGGCGAAACTCCCTTGCCCTACTGCGTCGTGGAGGAGATTCCACGCGTGTACGTGGGACCTCTTTCGCACCGTACGTAGCCAAGCGCTCCAATCGGATGTGCGGTAAAAGGACAACAAACTAAACGCAAGAATCAGTTTCTTAGGAAATTCATTTTCGATCTGGACGATTTAAACGTGCGCAGCTTCCAGTGGCGTCCTGATATCGGAAGCGAGAGCGTACCAGACGGCCGCAGAAGCGCATCTGAAAGCGCGCGATGCAGTGACCGACTTTGTTCGATGGCCCAGCCAAAAACCGCTGCGAGTATGACCGGAGTTCGCGTGATGGTGGTGCTTGCAATGTCACCCTGTCCCTTTCTGTATGGGATCGAGCGTTTCCCCGTCGCACGCGTGGGTTCTCTCAGGGACGCATCCCGTTTCTCCCCACTCGTACAAACGATCGCTGATTGGCTGAACAATTTTTTTTTTCAATTGAACCACGATCATCTCATGCGATATTTGTTTTTGTAATTGCCGTGCGCCGTGCTGGCGGTCCTTCGTAGGCGCTCGCGAACAGCACTTGCCCCAGCAGTGTGCTGAGGCTACACGGGGCGCCTTTGCCTGTGCGAGGCTGCGCAGACTCGTCTGCGGTTGTTCCCGGTTTGTTTTTGATTCAGCCGGCTCACGAGCGCGCGCGGTGTTGACCCAAAACAGTGCTGTGTTTGGAGTCAAACAAACGCCCTGGGCTCCACACTCACTCCTCCTCACTCCTTCCCGCTCCCTCACCACCCCTCCTCACCCCAACACATCACCAAAGATCTTCCCTCATCCGCCCCGACACTTTTCCTGTGCTGACGAGACCAGCGCCGGATTAAGCTAGTGCGGGGCCTGTAGCAAATGTTATAAAGAGGCCCTAAATTAAAAAAAAACGTAAATATTAAAACACGTACATTTTTAACTTGCATAGTAAAGTAATTGTATTTTTCGTTTGCTATACAGCCAGATAAAAACGACAAATCGCTAACCTTAAATACCCAGTCGTTCATAAAAGTTGAAGGCAGTATAGTACTATAGTAATAGAGCAAGTGCAGAATCACTGAACCGGATTTGATAGCTTGAAAGCATTTAGCGCGGGGCCCTTCAAAGTGCGGGGCCCGTAGCTACATGTGTAGTAGCTACTAGATATGTCGTAGCTACTACATATGTAGCTACTTTTGCTACTAGGATAATCCGGACACCGATCCAGGGATTGCCGATTCAATGATGCATGCTCCAACGGAACCGTGTAATAACAACCACCACCACCATCATCATCACCACCGACGACGACGATCAATCCACCGCTGCATAAATGCCTCCCCTAGCCTCAGCCCAGGGTCATTCAACAAATCCACGAAGAGGGGAGCACACCCGCACGTCAGCTGATTTCATCGCAATCATCTCTCTCGGGCCGTCTTCCGATGAGTCCCGGGTCCACCGCCTCTCGTCTCGTCAACGGCGCGGTCTTAAGTTGACGGTCGCATTTACCCCGTTGAGCGTAGCATTCTCGAGGGGACGGTTTCCAGACGCTGGGATGTGTGCGACGCATGTACCGGTGAACTTCTTTCGCACCGTGCTCAAGCTAATAGCGCTCCCTCGCTGATGTCAGCCGTAGCTCGGGCAATCCAACTCAGGGTTGCCGGGGGTTTGTTTTCAGAGCAGTGCGCTGATCACGGCGCCACCGCTCCACTGGGAACAACAATAATACCAACTGATGATCAAAATACTTTCAACTTTACATGGCGTCAATCATTGCAACAGCATCCCACAACGCTGAACGGCCCCAAATCCCCTTCTACCTTCACCCCCATCCCGCAGCACCCCACCTAACAGCACACGAGGGGGTTGGAGGCGAGCACCACGTCCTCCTGTACCACATCACTCCATCTCTTCTCTAGCCCGTGCCTCGCCCGTTTAGCCCGCTAGATCCGGCCGAACACCTACACACTCACAGACTCACACACACTCACAGACTCACACACACTCACAGACACACACACATTCACAGACTCACACACACTCACACACACTCAAAGACTCACACACATTCACTGACACACACACACTCACAGACTCACCTACACACTTACAGACTTACACACACACATACACTCATACACTCACGCACGTGTCGCTGTCTCCTCTCCGCCTCTGGCGTGCTCACGGACACACACACACCGCTCCCCACACACACACACACACGTGTCCGCCCGGCTGATTAATTATCCGTCTCCGTTAGCGTGAGGATTAATTAAGTAATTACGGGAACCCGGCGGCGAACGCTGCTCCGCCCCGTCAAGAGTGGAATTTCTAATTATTGCCGAGTTTCATTTATTACATAAAAGATGCTTAATTGCTTTCTCACGACCACTGCGAACACTTTTTTGCCGATCGCCGAAGATTTTCCCGTCTCTTCCGAACTCAACTTTCCTCCGTGGGGCCGTCCATAAATGACGTCACGCGATTTTGGACGATTTTTGACCCCCCCCCCCCTCGTCACACGGCGTCACAAAAAGTCAGACCCCCCCTCAAATATGACGTCACAAAGTTCTGCCCCCCCCCCTCCCAATTTTGAAAATAAAACATACTTCAAATCGCTTTAAACTATTAAAGTAATTGTAGTGCGTATTTAATGTGTCGCTGCACTGATGTTGTAGGAGTGTTGTTATATCAATTCTATATTTTATTTTCTACCTACGTAACTTCATCGAAAGAACCAAAAAGTATGGATGCCTGCAGTCACGAAAGCTTCAAATCAATTCTATATTTATTTAAAGTTGCGCATTTTGATGTGACGTCACATTTCTCAACCCCCCCACCCCATCGTCACACATCGTCACAAATGTCTGACCCCCCCCTCCTAGATGCGTGACGTCATTTATGGACGGCCCCGTGTCTTTTTCGTTCCCTTAAATGTAATTCTCAATTTTACCTCGGAAGCGACGAGACGCTCCCTTAAGGGGCCGAGAAGGCCCTAAGAAAGTGTCGCAATTCAAAATAAAAAGTTGTGCAAACTTTTGGACAGATTCGCCTTTTGAGCGGTCTGTTGGGCGAGTGCTGTTAGCCGAGCACCGATGAAGGCCAGTACGGCGTGCCCGGACGCCTTTGTCTTCCCCAGTGCTATATATTTTTTTAACACACCGCACCAGTACTCATTTAAGGCTGAGTCGAACTAGGGGGGGGGAGGAGGAGGCGAGACCGAAGGGCGGTTCAGATGATCGTCTCTTGTGTTGGTGGTGGCCCTGAACGGGAGTCGAACTCGGGGGACCGGGTTCGTAGCGCGGTGCAAATAACAAAGACAAAGGTCCCCCCCTGCTCTTATAGCCTCGACAGACGCTCGGGGCAAGTGATAGATTTACAAAAAAACAAAGATCCCCCGTATAGCTTGTAACAGGCTGTAGGGGCAAGTGCTGTTAGCGAGCACCTATGAAGGCCGGCACAGCACACGAGGGAGTGGGTGGCCAGCAACCACGCCCGGCCGCCTTTGTCTCCCTCGTGGCGACGTTTACACATCGCACCGGGTACTCATTTGAGGCTGAGTCGACCTAGGGGAGGGCCCAGGACCGGTTCTGATAATCGTCACCACTGGTGTTGGTCGTGAGCGGGAATCGAACCCGGGCCGCCAGGTTCGTAGCGCAGCATAGCGCTAACCGCTACACCACCGCTCCCCACTACAGGCGTACAAGCACACACGCTGGGAATTACAGGCGGAGGACGAACAACGCATCCCTTGCCTAACTCTCGACTTGGTCTGGGGCGTGCCTTTTAAACACGCTGCTTCTGAAAGTACTCTCTTGGTTTCGATTTAAAGCTTTCGTGACTGCAGGGATTCATCTTCTTGGTTCTTTCGGTAAAGTCACGTAGAAGGGAAATAATAAAATAATAAAAATAAAACATAATAAAATACAATATTATGTTTTATTTTTATTATTTTAAAACATAATAAAATACAATACTATGTTTCATTTTAATTACTTTAATATTTCCCTTCTACGTGACTTTACCGAAAAAACCAAGAAGATGTTCTCTTGGTTTTTATATCGAAGTCGGTTGATGCCCCCCTCGCCGCCCCCCAACCCTACACATAATCAATCCTCCCCCCCTCTCCCCACCGCCCCCTGTGAAAACAAAGGCGGTCGGGCGTGATTTAGGGTGGCTGCCTTGTACCGCCACGACCCTTTAATAGGTGCTCGCTGACAACGCGTGTCTATGGTCGCGCAAGGGTCTGGCGTGTGATTGTGTCTTTTTTTTGAAGACTCGATTCTAACGTCAACATTCACGTTGGGCCCACCGACAAAGGTAACACAATTTGATTGCGCTTAAAATTAATGATCGTGGTGACCCGCAGAGCAATGTTGTGTGATTCGCGTAATCGAGGGGCGAATGAGTGTATGAATTGTGCATGCGCCGAGGAGAAGGAGGATGGCGAGAGAGAGAGAGATGTGTGTGTGTGTGTTTTTTAATAAAAATCGTAACTTCAAATGAATGCCTGTAAATAGATTTAACATCGTCCCGATACACGCCTGTGTGCAGTGAATTGTTTAACATAATAATAATAATAATTTGCAATTGGGGTTTAGGCTTTTTTTTTATTTGAATTAAAGTTTAGTCAAGGCAGGCTCAGTGACATTACCGAAAAAATAAATGAGTTTATGCGTTTAGAATGCATAATTTGAATCTTATTGGCCGCCCTTTACCGGTATTAACAACATATATTAGTAGCGCAATATTCTAATTTGGGCAACCGTGCCCCCCCCCCAATCCCATCCCCACCATCCCCCCACCAGCCCCCCCCACCAACCTACCCCTGACTAGCCCCTCCCCCCAACCAGCCTCTCCCCACCATCCCCTCTCCCTGAACCAGCCTTCATTGCAACTGCACGAAATGGAAATTCATCCGGGTACATGCCCTGGGCATCTTTACGAACTCCGTGGTCGAAGGAGACGTTTAAAGAGTGTATAGGAAGGGGGTGGGGGGGGGGCAGAGGACAATCCGTGCCTTGTCGCACCCCAACATGAACGACTCCGAACTTATCGATCACGCAGCTTTGCTCCAGACCTGCGCAACCACCACGAAGGATCCCTCAAAGATTGTGAGCACAGATGATCACCAAAGTAACGAATATCAATCGCCCGCCTTGGCGTCTTGATGGCATCGCAGGGGCTTGACCCAGGCCAATAAGGCAATGGGAGATGTCCTTCCTAAACTTCTTACACCTCCGGCTGTACTGTAGTACACAGAGGGCGACTAGAACACAAACTCAACTGCTGGACTTACTTCTGAAGGCCGGCACGGCACACGAGCGCGCTGGGGTGGCCAGCACCACGCCCGGCCGTCTTTGTCTCCCCAGTGCCGACGTTTTACACACCGCACCAGGTACTCGTTTGAGGTTGAGTCGACCTAGGGGAGGCCCAGCAACGGTTCAGATAATCGTCACTGGTGTTGGTGGCCGTGAGTGGGAATCGAACTCGTATGGCCGGGGTTCGTAGTGAACTGCGCTAACCGCGACACCACTGCTCCCCACACACAGACACACGGACACTGCCATACACGCAGAACATACACGCACACACGCATACTACACTGATTGAAGCACGCAGACACACGGACTCACACACACAGACACACGGACTCACACACACAGACACACGGACTCACACACACAGACACACGGACACACAAACACAGACACACACAGACACACCGACTCACACACAAACACACACACAGACACACGGACTCACACACACGTAGACACACAGACACACGTAGACACACACAGACACACGTAGACACACGGACTCACACACAGACACACACAGACACAGAGACTCACACACACAGACACACACGTAGACACACGGACTCACACACACGTAGACACACGGACTCACACACAGACACACACATACACAGGGACTCACACACACAGACACACGTAGACACACACAGACACACGTAGACACACACAGACAGACACACGTAGACACACAAACACAGACAGACACACGTAGACACACACACACACAGACACACACAGACACACGTAGACACACACAGACACACATAGACACACACAGACAGACACACACAGACACACACCCTAACTAAACGAGGGCTCACGCGAGGCGCCGTGAACACCACGAGGGCTGCCACTGCAGTGATGCCTCGCGGGCAAAACCTCAGCCGCAAAGTCCTGAATAAAATAATACAAACATAAAATAATAAAATATAAAATAATAAAATATAAAATAATAGCCAGGCGCTGACAATCACCGCCTCCAGCCAAACACCACTAGCGCCGCATCCCAACACAACCATTCTCAAGCGCAACGCGACACAAACGTAATCCTAACCCCAACACAACCCTAACCCCAATACCGCCCTAACCCCAATACAACCCTAACTCCAACACAACCCTAACCCCAACACAACCCTAACCCCAATAGAACCCTAACCCCAATACCGCCCTAACCCCAACACAACCCTAACCCCAACACCACCCTAACCCCAACACAACCCTCACCCCAACACCACCCTAACCCCAACACAACCCTAACCCCAGCACAACCCTAACCCCAACACAACCCCAACCCCGACACAACCCCAATACAACCCTAACCCCAACACAGCCCTAACCCCAACACCACCCTAACCCCAACACCACCCCAACTCCAACACAACCCCAATACAACCCTAACCCCAACACAGCCCTAACCCCAACACCACCCTAACCCCAACACCACCCCAACTCCAACACAACCCCAATACAACCCTAACCCCAGCACAACCCTAACCCCAACACAACCCCAACCCCGACACAACCCCAATACAACCCTAACCCCAACACAGCCTTAACCCCAATACAACCCTAACCCCAACACCACCCCAACCCCAACACAACCCCAACCCCAACACAACCCCAACCCCAACACAACCCTAACCCTAACACAACCCTAACCCCAACACAACCCCAACACAACCCCAACCCCAACACAACCCCAACCCCAACACAACCCCAACACAACCCCAACCCCAACACAACTCCAATACAACCCTAACCCCAACACAGCCCTAACCCCAACACCACCCTAACCCCAACACAACCCTAACCCCAGCACAACCCTAACCCCAACACAACCCCAACCCCGACACAACCCCAATACAACCCTAACCCAACACAGCCCTAACCCCAATACAACCCTAACCCCAACACCACCCCAACACAACCCCGACCCCAACACAACCCCAACCCCAACACAACCCCAACACAACCCCAACCCCAACACAACTCCAATACAACCCTAACCCCAACACAACCCTAACCCCAACACAACCCCAATACAACCCTAACCCCAACACAGCCCTAACCCTAGCCCCAACACAACCCTAACCACAACACAACCCTAATGCTCACGTGATCATTGGTGCAAGGAATTAAACGATGGGGGTGGGTGTGGGGGGCATTGTCCAATTACTCCTCCCCACCCCTTCCCCCTCACCCCCTCCCCCTCTTGTTCACCTCTTCGTAGCCTCGGCGCTTGGGCCCGTGGGGGGGTGGGGGAGGTCCCGCGGGGGCAGTTGCACCGCCTGCACCACTCGCGAGAGCTGCGCCACTGAAGCCCCTCGTCGACCCGCGCCGACTCGCTCGCGTCGTCTTCTTCTTCTATCCATCACGCGCTGTACCACGTGGCACAATTATCCCAGTAATTACCAATTTCATTTTTACTCCGCCGCAGATAAAAACGCGTCTCTGATCATCCGAACGCGGCTGTTGGAGAAAGGTCACCACCGCCCCCCCCCCCCGACTTCCTCCTCTTCCCCCCCCCCCCAACACACCTCAGCCCCCCCCCAACCCCTCTATACCCCACTCCTTCTCAGGCCCCCCCCCCCACCCATCCACCCACCCCCCCTCCAACCCCCCCACCTATCACCCCCCCCCCACCTATCACACCACCATCAATCCTGAGACTCTCAAATAAACCTCGTTATGTTCGTCCCGCCTGCAACTAAATAATAAATAAACAAAGGACGCAAAGACAAAGGTCACCCGCGTGGCTCGCGCGTGATCTCCGGGGCAAGTGCCCTTGAGTGGCGAGTAGCCGGAGCACCTATGATGGCCGCCACGCGGCACACGAGGGGGTGGGTGGCCAGAAACCACGCCCGGCCGCCTTTGTCTTACCCAGTGGCGATGTTTACACATCGCCACCAGGTACTCATTTCAGGCTGAGTCGACCTAGGGGAGGCTCAGGACCGGTTCAGGTAATCGTCACTGGTGTTGGCCGTGAGCGGGAATCGAACCCAGGTCTCCAGGTTCATAGCGCAGCGCGCTAACCGCTGCGCCACCGCTCCCCAGACTTTCACACCCACTCACAGACTCTCACATACACTCACACAGACTCATACACACACTCACAAACTCACACACACACTCACAAACTAACACACTCACAGACTCACACAGACTCACACTCACAAACTCACACACACTCATAGACTCACACACACTCACACAGACTCACACACACCCACATACTCACACACACACTCACACAGAATCACACACACTCACACAGACTCACACACACTACCAGACTCACACACACTCACAGACTCACACTCACAGACTCACACACACACACTCACAGACTCACACACACACTCACACAGACTCACACACACACTCACAAACTCACACACACTCATAGACTCACACACACTCATAGACTCACATACACACTCACACAGACTCACACACACTCACAAACTCACACACACTCATAGACTCACAATCACACAGACTCACACACACACTCACACAGACTCACACACACCCACATACTCACACACACACTCACACAGAATAACACACACACTCGCACAGACTCACACACACTCCCAGACTCACACACACTCACAGACTCACACTCACAGACTCACACACATTCACAGACTCTCACACACACTCATAGACTCACACATACACTCACAGACTCTCACACACACTCACAGACTCACACACACACTCACAAACTCACACACACTCAGACTCACACACACACTCACACAGACTCACACACATTCACAGACTCTCACATACACTCACAGACTCACACTCACAGACTCACACTCACAGACTCACACACACACACATAGACTCACACTCACAGAATCTCACACACACACACTCACAGACTCAGACTCACACACACTGACAGACTTACAGACTCACACACTTACAGACTCACAGACTCACAGCGCACCAGGAAACTAATTTAAGGCTGAGTCGACGCAGGGAAGGGTTGCTATTATTATTATTATTCGTCACTGTTGTTGGTCGTGAGCGGGAATCGGACTTCAGAGTCAGCAGGTTCACAGCACCACGATGCGCTAACCGCTGCACCACCGCTCCCCACCAAAACGTTCGACGTTTTGGGCTGCCATCTCCGGCAGGTGCGCAGGAGGGGATTCCTCGTCTCGTCACGTGGGGCCGATTGCCCACATCGGAACAGCAATGGGAGGAGCAATACAAGCAAAGGTCGTCAGCATGGGGAGGTCACCATCCAGCGGTGGATTGACTATGGCTGCTGCTGCTGCTGATGATGATGATGATAATAACGTGGGGGGGTGGGGATGGGGGCATGGTGAGGATGATAGGGGCAGGGGAGGGGGTGGAAGAGTGGGTGGGGGGGGGGTTCCATATCCTTACCCTGGGGGTATTCATGGGCGCTGGGTTCAAATCATCTCAGCTGCTAAGTCTGAACTACGCCGGGGGCGGAGGAGGTTGGAGGGGGTTGGGTGAGTGAGGAAAGGGGGTGGGGGGGGGGTAGAGAAGGGGGAGTGGTGTGGGGGAGAGAGGGGAGGGGTGAGGGTTCTTTTCCCCCTCCAACCCAAATCACCACTTCATTCATCGCGCAGCTAATATTAGCAGGGCAGGGACTAACTTAGCACTTGCCCCAACAGTCTGTTAAAAGGCGTTTTCTTTGTCTGGCGACCCCGAGTTCGATTCCCGCTCACGGCCAACACCGGTGGCGATTTTTTGAACCGGCCCGGGGCCTCATATAGGTCGACTCAGCCTCAAATTGGTTCCTGGTGAGGTGTGTAAATATCGCCACTGGGGAGACGTGTACCGTTCCGGCCTTCATAGGTGCTCGCCAACAGCACTTGCCCCTACGGTCTGTTAAGGCTACACGGGGGATCTTTGTCTTTGCATCTGGGGAGCCGGCAGTGTAGTGGTTATCGCACCGCGCTACGAACCCGGCGACCCGAGTTCGATTCCCCGTTCACGGCCAATAGCGGTGGGCGAATATTTGATCCCGGTCCTGGGCCTCCCCTAGGTCGACTCAACATCAAATGAGTACCTGGTGGCGGCGTGTGCAAACGACCACCGCTGGGGGAGACAAAGGCGGCCGGGCGCGCTGTAAAACCGCAAACATCTTCCTGGCGTGCCGTTCCGCTTCCATCATGGGTGGCGCTTGCTCGCTGACGGCACTTGCCCCACTAGTTTATTGAGTCTATACGGGGGATCTGTGTCTTTGTCTTCGTATCTGGCATTAAAACGAGTCAAAATTCACACTTCACTCTCTCCCGACCCCCTCGTGTCTCCAGAGACCCAGCTGCAGCAGTAGCGAGCGAGCGAGTGAGGGAAATAGAAAGGCAGAGAGAGGTAAAGAGAGAGGGAGAAAGATGGGGGGGGGGGGGGGTGCGCAAAAGGGTAGGAGACAGAATCAGAATATGTATTTATACTGGAGGAGGAATCCGATTAGCTATAAAGCGTTCGTGACTGCAGGGATTCATCTTCTTGGTTCTTTCGGTAAAGTCACGTAGAAGAGAAATAAAAAAATAAAAAAAATAAAACATCATAAAATACAATTCTCACGACGTTTCGGCCACAATGTTTTATTTTTATTATTTTATTATTTCCCTTCTACGTGACTTTACCGAAAGAACCAAGAAGAAGAGCTATAACGCTATTTTTCACAAACGTCCAGGAGACATCTGTGAATATATGCATCGGGAGAGCGTGGGAGATGGGGGAGGGGGGAGAGATTGTTGGAGATTGTTGGAGATGTTGGGAGATTTGGAGAGGGGAGAGCTATCGGGAGATGGTGAGTGATGGGGGAGAGAAAGAGAGATGGTGTGAGATGGGGAGTGAGGGGCGCGGGTGTGAGATCTGCTACTGTGTACGGGGAACCCTGGAGGCGGTAGAGAGAGCTCGAGAGAGATAAGTGAGAGGTAAGGAGAGGGAGGGGGAGAGATAAGCGAGATGGCCGCGAGGTGAGCGTGACCCCGATTATCGCGAATCCACAGCCGCGCGACGCTGACCGCTCCTGGTGGCGGCGAAACGGCGAGAAAGGCGAGGAATGAGCACCTCCCCCCCCCCCGGCGTGGGGAAGACACGCGGAGAGAGAGGAAGAGAGAGAGAGGAAGAGAGAGGAAGATACAGAGAGAGAGGGGGGGCAGAGAGGGGGGTAGAGAAAGAAGGAAGGGATAAGGAGAGCAGAGCGAAACATATTTTGTTAAATCTTTCATTTATAAAGGGAGGTGGGGGTTATGTAAAACAAAACATACAAAAATAATTCTAGATTTGAAGCTTTCGTGAGTGCAAGGATTCATACTCTTAGTTCTTTCGGTAAAGTCATGTAGGTAAAAAATGAAATGAAAATTAATAAAAAATAATTATTTTTTTTAATTAATTTTAATTTCATTTATTACCTACGTGACTTTACCGAAAGAACTAAGAGTATACAAAAATAAAACGAAATGATGAACGAAGCAAAGTGCCGAATACACCGAGCATCTACTTGTTTCATCTGATCGTCAAAAAAACCAAAAAGAGAGAGAGAGAGGCAGAGAGAGTGGCGGAGAAAGACGGAGACACAGATACATACGGATAGATGAAAGAGAGAGAGAGACATAAAGGCAGTGCAGTAAGTGGATGTCTAATTATACGCAAGTTGAGTCTCACCTCGTATTTAAGTATTGTATCCACATCCATACCTCGTCATCGACTGAATATCGCTCACCCACTCCTCTCATCACAATCCCCAAACCTCACAACCCTCCTCATCCCTCTCCTCTCTTCCCCTTCTCCCCATCCGTCACCCCAACCAAAAGACCAAACAGAGTTAACTACACCCGCAGTGATGTCCAGCGCGGCCACTGGATTCGAACCGTGAACAAGAGGCGGCAAAAACAAGCTCCCACCTCGGCCACTTAAACCGCCCTAACCCGGGGCGTCCCGAGTTCAATTGCGGACCGTGGCTCACACGAGTGGCGTTTAGAACCTTTCATCGGGCCTCGAATCAATACCGAGTGCGGTGTTTCAATGTCACCGCTGGGGAGACAAAGGCGGGCACGCGCAGCTGTGCTGATTGAACCACCCCCTCGTGCACCGTCGCCCAAACGTGCTCGTCAAGAGCGCTTGTCCGAACGATATATACACAGGCTATATGGTGGGACTTTGTCTTTACATGTGTGTGCATGTATGCGCGTGTATGTGTGTGTATGTGGAGAGCGGTGGTGTAGCGGTTAGCGCTACGCTGCGCTACGAACCTGGCGACCCCGGTTCGATTCTCGCTCACGGCCAACACCGGTGACGATTATTCGAACCGGTCCTGGGCCTCCCTTAGGTCGACTCAGCCTCAAATGAGTACCTGGTGCGGTGTGTAAACATCGCCACTGGGGAGACAAAGGCGGTCGGGCGTGGAGCTGGTCACCTATCTCCTCGTGTGCCGTACCGGCCTTCATAGGTGCTGCTCGCTAACAGCACTTGCCCCAACAGTCTGCGAAGCCTATTCCGGGGATATTTGTCTTTGCATGTGGGGAGCGGTAGTGTAGCAGTTAGTGCGCTGCGTAAGAATTCGGCGACCCGAGTTCGATTCCCGCTCACAACCAATAACCGTGGTAAGAATTGGAACCGGTCCTGGGCCTTTCCTGGGTCGACTCAACCTTAAACGAGTACCTGGTGCGATTTGTAAACGTGGCCACTCGGAAGACAAAGGCGGCCGGGGCTGGTGCTATCCACTCCAACTTCTCGTGTGCCGCGCCGGCCTTAATAGGTGCTCGCGAACAGGAGACCAGCACTTTTTCACCTTACCGTGGCATTTTGTCTGTTAACCCCTTCGATTTAGACATTTCATCTTTAAATAACGTATTGCATTTGTGCTCATGTTTGTGTTCCAGACGATGTGGGAGCGATGTGGGAGCGAGGGGAGGGAGAGGGGCGAAGTGGGAGACGGGGAGGGAGCGGTAGGAGAGGGGAAGGTGGTAGCGGAGTGGGGGAAGGAGGATGGAGGGAGAGAGAGAGAGAGGAGTGGTAGTAGTAGTGGGAGGGAGTGAGTGAGCTCCAGTTGATGTGATAGGCAGGTACATTTGCGTGCTGTTGGGGGATCAGGTGATTGGGGGGCTAGGGGCTGGTAGGGGGATAGGCTTGGAGAGAGGGGGGGGGTAAGGGAACTAAGGGGTCCGGTCTTGCTTGGTTCATTCAAGTTACGCCGCTACCGTCTCTCCCTGTCGCCCGTGATGTATGAGACAGAATTAACAGCAAATGAGCAACTATTAATTATGGGAGGACAGAAAGACGCCTGCGGGAAAAAAGATGTGACATTGAGACAGGGAGAGAGAGCGGGAGAGAGGGGGAGAGAGGAGAGAGGGAGGGAGGGAGAGAGCGGGGAGAGCGGGGAGAGGGTTAGTTGAGGGTTGCAGAGTGTGGAGAGAGTTCGGATGATGCTAGACTTGGCGGAAAAGCAGCTGAATCAGCAGGATCAGATGGCGGGGCGCTGAGCAGCGGTGGCTTTCATTTATTCCGACGAATGCTGGCGCACAATGCAATGCCCGCGAACACACGTGGAGTTCATCATCGCAATCATCATGATCATAATCAGTACTATTTTCATCATTATCATCAATGGTCCTATCATTATCATCAAAATTAATGCTAATTTCAACAACATCATCGCCAATGCTACATTCATCATCATCATCTACGCCCCTGTCACCATCGATGCTATTGTCATCATCATAATTATCAGCCCCAGCAGGATTCCTAATAACCATGAAGAGTAATCGGTATTATGCAATGCGATAATCATCATCATCATCCAACGCCACCTTCATAATAATAATCGTGATCATTATCATCACGCACCCACGAACTCAACCACCACACTGCAGTTCACAACAACTCACTCACGTACTCATCCACCCACTCATAAATGCAGCCACTCACTCGACTACCCACCCACTCACCCACCCATCCACTCACCCACCGACTGACCCACTCACCCACCCACTCACCCACCCACTCACTCACTCACTCACCCACCCACCCACTCACTGACTCACTCACCCACTCACTCACTCACTCACCTACCCACCCATCCACCTACTCACTCACCGACCCACTCACCCACCCACTCACTCACCCACTCACCCACCCACCTACCCACCCACTCACCCATTCACTCACTCACCCACTCACTCACTCACCCACCCACCCACTCATTCACCCATCCACCTACTCACTCACCGACCCACTCACCCACCCACTCACTCACTCACCCACTCACCCACCCACTCACCCACTCACCCACCCACCCACTCACTGACTCACTCACCCACTCACTCACTCACTCACTCACCCACCCACCCACTCATTCACCCATCCACCTACTCACTCACCGACCCACTCACCCACCCACTCACTCACTCACCCACTCACCCACCCACTCACCCACTCACCCACCCACCCACTCACTGATTCACTCACCCACTCACTCACTCACTCACCCACCCACCCATCCACCTACTCACTCACCGACCCACTCACCCATTCACTCACTCACCCACTCACCCACCCACTCATTCACCCATCCACCTACTCACTCACCGACCCACTCACCCACCCACTCACTCACTCACTCACTCACCCACTCACCCACCCACTCACCCACTCACCCACCCACCCACCCACTCACCACACTGCAGGTCACCTCACTCCTCCGTCTGCTTCTTCCCTCGCAATGCTCCACTTTGGAATTCCCTCCCTCCGTCGTCGTAGTTGCCACCGTCTCATAACAACAACAACCTTGACTAATTCGAGAACATTGCCTGTGCTATCGCCACTTGTCACCAGCATTGATTCAAGCGAGCCCGACACCGTTGCTGATGAGACACGGCGAGTCGAAACCATTCCGGAGTTCGCAGCTTGCCATGAAATCAATGCCGCTGTTATGATTCAGTCCCAGACGGCCCTTTGGCTGATGATGGGTTGTGTAAGAGAATACTTTTATAAAAAAAAAATATTAATTTTTTATTTGCAGAAACGGATACGGTGCAGGGGACGTAATGTTCGCTTATTGACGCGTGTGTTACTACCTTGTTCAATTCTAAGAAACGTGTTGACCACGACACTGCCGCTCCCCAAAGACAAATATCCCCCCCCCCCAGTATAGCCTTAACGCACTGTTGGGGCAAGTGCTGTGAGCGAGCACCTATGCAGGCCGACATCACCACGCCCGGCCGCCTTTGTCTCCCCAACGGCGATGTTTACACACCGCACCCGGTACCCATTTGAGGCTGAGTCGACCTGCGGGAGACCCAGGATCGGTTAAGACAATCGTCCCCGGGTGTTGGTGGTCGTGAGCATGGAATTTGAACATGTGGTTCGCCGGGTTGGTAGCGCGGTGCGCTCACCGCTACGCTACCGCCCCCCCCCCTAAACACACACACACACGGGCGCACGGGGGGAGGAGGATGTGGAGTTGACTGAGCAACAGACTCGACCTCCAATTCTCGAGAGTCAATGACCCTCACGAACAAAACCCGCGACACAAACTCGCTCCCTCTCCCTCCCTCTCTCTCGCCATTGTCCCCACGCGCCCCATTGTGCGCATTCACGGCTCGGTCAGCCCACTCGCTGCCAGACCCGTGGCACGCACCCACCACGGCAAAGGCAAAGGTCCCCCGTGTAGCCTACACAGGGCTGTTGGGGCAAGTGCATGCTTTGCGAGCGCCTATCAATGCCGCCTGGGGGGAGGCCCAGATGATAATTCGTCACCGGCGTTCACCGTGACCGGGAAACGAACCAGGTGTACGCGCTAACCGATGCACCACCGCTCCCCACAAACACAACAACAACCGCCACTAAGTGGCAGTGACGTCAACACGGCGCTTGTGCCAGGCTATGTGCACGTTAAGGCTATAAAAGGCAAAGACCCCCCTCCCCCCCCCGCATAGCCTTAAAAGACTGTAGGGGCAAGTGCTGTTAGCGAGCACCTATGAAGGCCGGCACGGCGCACGAGGGGGTGGGTGGCCAGCACCACGCCCGGCCGCCTTTGTCTCCCTAGTGACGATGTTTACGCACCGCACCAGGTACTCATTTGAGGCTGAGTCGACCTAAGAGAGGCCCAGGATTGGTTCAGATAATCGTCACTGATGTTGGCTTTGAGTTACATTACCGCTCCCTACGTTAAGGCCATAAACACACACACACGCGTACACAAATACAAATATCCCCTGTATAGCCTTAAGGGACTTTTGGGGCAAGTGCTGTTCGCACACTCCACCTCTATTCAGATCCTCTATAAAGGTGGTTCTTTTTTGTGTCAATAGACTCGCTTGTTTATCCATGCCTTTGTTTATTTATGTACTAGGAAAGCCACTTATTTCATTATTTTGTGCGCGTGCCTTTTTAAAGAGGAGGATTTCTTTGTTGCGTGTGTGTCACGAACACCCCGTGGCTCGCATTCGTCAAGCCAAACTACACGGCCATATGTTCGTGGCTGTACGTCGGCGAGGAAAGGCCGGGTGCGGTGGCCGGCAGCACCACGCCCGGCCGCCTTTGTCTCCCCATTGCTGATGTTCACACACACACAAACACCGCAACTGGTACTCATTTCAGGCTGAGTCGACCTAGGGGAGGCCCGCGACCGGTTTAGATATTCGCCATTCACTCCTCCTCCCTCCCCCCACCGCCCCAGCCGCGGTACCAATTTTAACCGCCGCAGTGGGATGATGGGCTGAGTCAACCCCCCTCCCCCTCCTAACCAGGATTTCAACCTCTTTCGCTGGGTCACGTGGCCCGGCTAACAGCAAACCAATTAAACAACTAAACGACGGCATTCGTCCTCTGCGGTGTTTGTCTCTCCGGGGCAGATCGAACACACTCCGAGTACGACTTCGTTTTTGCCGCAAACCCATCGGCGACGCGGATTTCCACGACTCGTCGTGCGCTCGCGCGTTGAGCTTCTCTCGCACCCCAAGTAGCGGGCCGTGCCACGCGGAGGCGCAAACAACTCCAACGTTGGTTCGCCATTGGCTCAGCACGAGGGCAAACGTGGTACGGTTTCGACGTCCAGTGTCTCGTCAGCGGCAGGGTCAGGCTCGCGTGAACCAATCAATGCTCGTGGTGAAATCGACGTTGTTTGTAGGCGAGGGCACTTTCTGGAAGTAATTTTTAGTTATTTTAAATGTGGAGAGGCACATATGGGGAGAAGGTGGTGACAAGACGATATTTCAAGCCTGGACCTTCGCCTTTAGTCACTGGTTCAGAAACCGCGTTATAATTGTGCGCGTTTTGCGTTATAACGGGTGCGTTCCACGTTATGACAGATGCGTTCCGCGTTATAACAGATGCGTTCCGCGTTTTAACGGCTGCGTTCCGCGTTATAACGGATGCGTTCCGCGTTATAACAGATGCGTTCCGCGTTTTAACGGCTGCGTTCCGCGTTATAACGGGTGCGTTCCACGTTATGACAGATGCGTTCCGCGTTTTAACGGATGCGTTCCGCGTTATAACGGGTGCGTTCCACGTTATGACAGATGCGTTCCGCGTTTTAACGGCTGCGTTCCACGTTATAACGGATGCGTTCCGCGTTATAACAGATGCGTTCCGCGTTTTAACGGCTGCGTTCCACGTTATAACGGATGCGTTCCACGTTATAACGGGTGCGTTCCGCGTTTTAACGGCTGCGTTCCACGTTATAACAGATGCGTTCCGCGTTTTAACGGCTGCGTTCCGCGTTATAACGGGTGCGTTCCACGTTATGACAGATGCGTTCCGCGTTTTAACAGATGCGTTCCGCGTTTTAACGGCTGCGTTCCACGTTATAACGGGTGCGTTCCACGTTATAACGGGTGCGTTCCACGTTATGACAGATGCGTTCCGCGTTATAACAGATGCGTTCCGCGTTTTAACGGCTGCGTTCCACGTTATAACGGGTGCGTTCCACGTTATAACGGGTGCGTTCCACGTTATGACAGATGCGTTCCGCGTTATAACGCGTTTCGCGTTGTGCGAAAATGTTCCTGAGTGGAAGACCCGCATTGTAACGACAACGCAATGACGACTAATATTTTAATTTAAATGTTACTAACGCCATTGGTTGGACGACCACTTGCTATTGATATTTATCACGTGACTTTTGAGCAGGATAATGCTTGATATAATAACGCTCGATGATGATGAATATGATCACGCTAACGATCACTCATGCTTCGTTAAAATCACGATGATCATCACGACGATGACGACCGCAAAGCCGGCCACGACATCGATTGTGACGCCGTCGGGCGCGCTCTCGACCAATCACCGAACTCGCGATGGCGGTGACTGCGACGCGTGGGAGTGGACTCGACAATGGGCCGCGCTCGCTCGAAGTGACGCCCCCAGCCGCGACGATCAAAACCCCTCCAGAGAGTCGAGCCGACGCCCGCTAGAGTGACCGTGATGGATCTCGGGCGAGCGGCTTGCTGATGGATGGAACCCCGAAGACGCGAGAAGCATTCTGGACAAACAGCGTGGGGCTAATGACGGCGGTGCTCGCGAGTGGGGTAATGAACGAGCCACCTTCTCTCGGGCCCGGCGACCATCACATTTCGAACGCCTTGGGCCCGTTTCGCCCCAAGCCTTTGTGTTGGTGCCCCACTTTTTTCCACACTTTAGCCGAGCGCGCCCATCGACTCGCCCGCTGCGGTTGTACGGCCGATTAAGAAACCGGCAGCAACGGTTCGTCGTTGGTGATGGTGGTGATAATGATGAAGTTTGATTAGGGATTGCACGATGAAGACGTTTAGTTAATATTTAGCGTCGTCCTCCCCCCCCCCCGATCTTATCTCCACTGCGCTATCGGCGTCTCGTCACCGGACTGAGGTTTTTACTTTATTTGGTT
This sequence comes from Lampetra fluviatilis, assembly GCF_964198595.1. Classification (NCBI taxonomy): domain Eukaryota; kingdom Metazoa; phylum Chordata; class Hyperoartia; order Petromyzontiformes; family Petromyzontidae; genus Lampetra; species Lampetra fluviatilis. The sequence continues at coordinate 31,332,669 of NC_136276.1, read as the reverse complement.
GGCCGTGTCGGGTGGAGGAGGGAGGCACGACACAACATTTGGCATTTTTAAATCCTTTATATTAAGTTCACTTGCTTGCTTGCGCGCTTACGACCGTGCAAATCTTTCGGTCGTTTTTTAACCCACTTCCCGTGATCCAATCGAGCTGACATTTTGCACACAGACTCGTTGTGCGTGACAATCTATTTTCGTGAATTTTTTCCCCCAAAATTTTACACTTTTTAGGTAAAAAAAATATATTTAATTACCTATTGCTTAATGGTGGCAGGCAATCATCTGACCCATAGGTGGCAGCCATCTCAAGCCAGAGGACGAGAGGACTCTAGCCACCCGTATCAAAGACCAATATGGGCTGGGTTGTGGCCCATTGAACACGCATATAAAGGATTTATAGTGAAAAACTTTGTTTTTACGGGTTAATTTTTTAAAACCCACGCGGCGATCTGACCCGCCGGGTTAATTATAAATTCAAGAAGTCACATTCGCTTTTTGGAACTCTCGCAGAGCAGCGCAAACCTGCCCACGGAAGCGAATACCACAGAGCTACCCCTGAGCTCTCTTCGTGTTAAAGTGAACTCCGATCCACACGGTTTGGAGGCAGCACTTCTCGACCCGCTGTGCCACGAGAGAGTCAATTATCGTAGCATGACAGTCAAACTGATATAGATATTTGTGTAAACTTATTGTGCAAACATCGCAATTGCAGGAAGGCTCCTGAAAATTGTTCCCTGATGGAGAAACTACTCGCCCCCGCCGTCAGAAACCAAAACAAAACCTGAACATAAATTATCGTGATTTACGATGATGACGATAGTGGTGCTGATGGGTTATGGATGATGATTATGATGATAGTTGTGATGGGTTGTAGATGATGATGGGTCATTGATGATGATAGTGGTGAGTTATAGATGATGATGATGATGATAATGATGATGGGTCATGGACGATTATGATGATGATGATAGTGATGGGTTAAGGACGATGATGATCGGTTAAGGATGATGATGATGGTGATAGTGGTGGTAGGTTATGGATTATAATGATGATAGCAGATGCTGATGCGTAATGCATCCGAACACAGGGAAAACGATTACCCGTGGTGATCATGAAAAATGTATGACGAATTGATAAATTACTCACGACCGATTACGAATGATGATGATGACGATTTCTTCATGACAATTACAATGACCACGATCTGATGCTGATGATGATCCTGCTCGTGATGATGATGAGTCTTGTGTTGATCGTTGGAGCGAGCGAAGTTGCTGAGCTCGGCTGATTGGTGGCGGCCTCTATGCGCGCTGCGTCCCCATGAAAAATGCTGCTCATCCATCAGCCCCCCCCCACCCAGCCCCCCATCCACCCAGCACCCCACCCACCCACCCAGCCCCCCACCCACCCACCCAGCCCCCCACCCACCGACCCCTCCCCGTCCCGGCAGGTGTGGCACCGGCGATTTGCCGCATCACGTGCACGCGATTTGTCAAGAATGCGCCGCTTCAAACTCACGGGTGTGTCTGTGTGTGTGTCTGTGTGTGTCTCTGTGTGTGTGTGTCTGTGTGTGTGTGCCTGTGTTTCTCTGTGTGTGTGTGTTGTCTCTGTGTGTGTCTTTGTCAGGTCCTGGGCCTCCCCTAGGTCGACTCAGCCTCAAATAAGTAGCTAGTGTTGTGTATAAACATCGCCACTAGGGAGACAAAGGCGGTCGCGCTCCGGCCTTCATAGGAACTCGTGAACAGCACTTGTGCCAACAGTATGTTAAGGCTACACGGGGGACCTTTGTATTTGTGTCTTTGTCTCGTGCTTGCGGGGAGCGGTGGTGTAGCGGTTAGCGCTGCGAACCCGGCGATCCGAGTTCGATTCCCGCTCGCAGTCACCAACACGCAGTGACCACTATCTGAACCGGATCCTGAACAGCTCCCTAGGTCGACTCAGCCTCAAATGAGTAACCTGGTGTGCTGTGTTAGCGAACGCTCGGGGCATGTGCTGTTAGCGAGCACCTATGAAGGCCGGCACTGCACACGAGGAGATTGGTGGGCAACGCCACGCCCGGCCGCCTTTGTCTCCCCAGTGCTGATGTTTACACACGCGGCCCCGAGTGCTCATTGTAGGCGGAGTCGTCATAGGAGCGGTTCGGATGGTAGTGAGCTGGTAGTGAGCTGAAATCGAACTCGGGTCGCTGGCTTCTTAGTGCAGCGCGCTAACGGCTGCGCAATCGCTCCAAACGCCCTCTCTCTCTCACACACACACAGAGATACACTCCTTGAACAGACTGTTGGAGCAAGTCCTGTGAGTGAGCACACACGGACGCTACCACACTCACTCGCACACGTTACCACACGCACTCAGGCTACCACACACACACACGCTACTACACACGCTACCACACACACACACGCTACCACACACACACACGCACGCGCTACCACACACACACGCGCGCGCTACCACACACACACGCGCGCGCTACCACACACACACACGCGCGCTACCGCACACACACACGCGCTACCACACACACACGCGCGCGCTACCACACACACACGCGCGCGCTACCACACACACACGCGCGCGCTACCACACACACACGCGCTACCACACACACACGCGCGCGCTACCGCACACACACACGCGCTACCACACACACACGCGCGCGCTACCGCACACACACACGCGCTACCACACACACACGCGCGCGCTACCACACACACACGCGCGCGCTACCACACACACACACGCGCGCTACCACACACACACACGCGCGCTACCACACACACACACACGCGCGCTACCACACACACACACACACGCTACCACACACACACACTCTACCACACACACGCATACACACACACGCTACCACACACACACTCTACCACACACACACGCTACCACACACGCTACCACACGCTCGCCACCCCGGCTACACTCCAGTCGAGATCTCATCACTCCACACTCGTGCCCCATTCGTCATCATATAGAATTAATGCCCCTTAATGCCCCCCTCTCTCTCCCCCTGCCTCTCTCCCTGCCTCTCTCGCACCCTCTCCCTTCCTCTCTCTTTTTTTTCGATCAGAGGAAACAAGAAGATGCTCGGTGTAGTCGGCACTTTGCTTCGTTCATCATATCGGTTTTTTGTTTTTAAATCCTTTATATTAAGTTCGCTTGCTTGCTTGCTTGCGCGCTTACGACCGTGCAAATCTTTCGGTCGTTTTTTAACCCACTTCCCGTGATCCAATCGAGCTGACATTTTGCACACAGACTCGTTGTGCGTGACAATTTATTTTCGTGAAATTTTTTTTCCAAAATTTTCCACTTTTTAGGAATTTTTTTTTTCATATTTCATTTAAAATACCAATGTGATAAAAAATGAAACTCTTACTCAAGAAAATCAGAAATGAATAATAAAATAAAACCGATGCCACGCATATAAAGGATTTATAGTGAAAAACTTAGTTTTTACGGGTTAATTTTTTTAATATTTGCTTTATGTACCCCCCCTCTCTGCCTCCCCTCTCGCTTTCTCTCGCTTACTCTCCACTCTCTCCCTGCCTCTCTCACACTCTCTCACACTCGCTTACCCTCTCACTGACTCTGTTTCTCACCGTCCTCTCTCTCTCTCGCACTCTCTCTCACTCTACCTCTCCCACATTATCGTGCTCACCCCTCGCTCTCACTAATTACCTGCCTCTCCCTGATTAACTCTCCATCTTCTCTTATTCCCTCCCGCTCCCTCTCTCTCTCTCTCTAGGCAGGTGACACAGCCCAGCCGGTACGCGCAGTTCGCCGCTCGTCGCAAAGGCTCGCGATTCGCATCCAGCGGCCGCCCTGGTTATTCCGTCGTGCTAACACGCGCCGTCTGCTTCGTCGTGGACGTTAAAGACCACCCCCCCCCCCCTCTGACGTCATTGGCATTGTGTGCCAGCGTCAGGGTCCGCATTTTTGCCAAAGTTCTAAATTTGCACCGGCAAAATTACTCAATTGAGATTATACAGACGAAGAGCAGAAGCAATCATCGCCACCTACTGCCAGCCAGGCGAATGCCCCCAGGGCACGTCTTGAAAACGAGATTCCTAAACCGTTCTTTTGACTTCTGTACGTATGCATGTTGGACTTCTTTCGCACCGTACGTAGACAACCGCGCTAATCGGAGGTGCGAGCGAATAGCTATCAAACGTAAATAGAAAAAAAAACAATGGGGTTTCAATCTAGATGATGATTTAAACGTGCCATAGCTCCAGTGGCTTCCTAATATCGGATGGAAGAGCGTTCCAGACGGCCGCAGAAGCGCATCTGAAAGTGGTGCAATGCAAGTGACCGTCTCACCTGGGTTCAGCGTCAAGGACATCAACTCGAAACGTCAGTCTCTCTCTTTCTGTCTCTCTCTCTCTCGTGCGTGGAGGTCATGGAGTTATTTTCTTAGTCTGGCCGAATAGGCCGCTTGTGTTGCGATCGAAACGTCGTAGTTTTTGTTATTTTCTTTGAACCTATCTACGTGACTTTACCGAAAGACCCAAAGAATATGAATACCGAATCGAGCAGTCAAATACGTGTTGTGTGTGTGTCGTGGTCAGCGCACTTCGCCTCGAAACCGGCCACCCAAGTTCGATTTCCGCTCACTGCCACCAACCCCCCCCCCCCCCCCGCCAGTGACGATTATCTGAACCGGTCCTGGGCCTCCCCTAGGTCGACTCAGCCTCAAATTGCAATGTGTGAAAAAAAATTCCACTCGGGAGACAAAGGCGGCCGGGCGTGCTGTTGGCCAACCACCCCCTCGTGTGCCCCAACAGTCTGTGAAAGGCTGCACGTCAAGGGGCGGGGGGGTTGGTGTGAGTTTGTGTGTGAGTGTACACGCGCTCCACGTGACGGAATCAGCGTGTGGGTACGCGTTTAATAAGCATCGGGCGCGTTCAGCGCCGCAACGAGTTCATTTCTCTTTCGACGGGGGTGGGGTGGGTTTGGAGAGGTGTGGAGGGGTGGGAGAAGGCAATTGGTAAACGCGTGGTAGGTGGGTGGGTGGGAGTGTAGTCGGCGAGTTCCTGCAGTGGGGGGGGGGGGGGACGACGACTCTCTGCTCCGGTGATTAAATGAATAAATAACCAGGGCCAGGATGTAGGGACCGGGGCTGAGACGGTGAACACGATGAGCGCGCTTCGGATTTCTCTTTGTTCGATCCTAAAACTCGCCCCCCTCCCCTCCCCTCCCCTCCCCCTCTTCCCCCCCTCCCCTCTCCCCCCTCCCCCCTCTCCCTCCTCCCCTCTCCGTCTCGTTAACGCGACGTCGCCATTCTTCGGGGGAGCGGGGGGGGGGGCGGGGGGGGGCGGGGGGGGGGGCCCAGATTGGGTGAGGGATGCGCGTTGCCATGGAGACGGTTCCCAACCTACAAGTCGGATTGCTCCGCCCCCTGGCAAGAATGGAGGGGCGGGGTGGGCACGATCTCCCTCCGGCGCACGCCCGGCCGCCTTTGTCTCCCCAGTGGCGACGTCTAAACACATTGGTGCCGCCAGGGGCTCGTTTGGTCTGAGGGGCGAGGCCCAGGAGGTGTTTAGATTCAACGATAATCGTCACTGGGGTGAGCCGCCTTGAGCGGGAATCGAACTCGGGCCGCCGGGTTCGAATCGCAGAGCGCTCACCACTGCGGCACCGCTCCAAGGGCAAAGATCCCCCGTGTAGCCTTGAGCAAACTGGGAGGGAGAGTGCTCTTAGCGAGCACCTATGAAGGCCACCACGGCACACGAGGGGGTGGGTGGCCAGCACCACTCCCAGCCGCCTTTGTCTCCCCCGGTGCCGATCTTTAAATACCGCCCCAGGTACTCATTTGAGGCTGAGTCGACCTAGCGGAGGCCCAGGACCGATTCAGAAAATCGTCGCCGGTGTTGACTTCGAGCGGGAATCGAACTCGGCTCGCCGGGTTCGTATCGCAGTGCGCTAACTACCACGCCACCGCTCTCACCCCCCCCCACCAACCACCTCCGATTAGAACGGTCGGCTACGTGCGGTGCGAAGGAAGTTTTTCGTTCGTACAATAACACTGCGCCACGCACACACACACACATACACACACACGCGCGCGCGCACGTGCGCGCCTAGCGTGGTGTCTGTGACGAGGGTTAATGTGGCAGCGGGCACATTAATGAGCTTCGGGAATTCCTACTGCTTATGTCGATTAGTGGAGCAGTGGACGCAATTAACAGTGAAAATATACGGAGTGGCGAGCGAGAGAGAGAGGGAGAGCGTGGGGGGAGGGGGAGGGCTATGAACGTGCGCGTTCAATCCATGCGGGAGCGCTCTGAGACGAGTTAACGACACCGCGATATTGCGTCCGACCTCGGCGGTGCCTTCAAAACAACAATACTGCCAACAACAACATCAACAACAGCACCACCAACAACAACACCGACAACAACCAATAACACCACCAACAACAACACCATCAACAACAACACCATCAACAACAACACCACCGACACCACCATCAACAACAACAACATCATCATCACGTGCGCCTTCCGCATCAACACGTTTAGGGTGAGAAATGCTGAAATTATTAAAAAATAAATGTGGCTCTATACAGCGCACTGTGAACTCCAGGTGAAAGGCGCTTTAGAAGTGTAAATTATTGTTGCGATAATTAATATTTATGCTTGCATGTATTCTTATATATTACTATTTTTACGTGTATATATTAATGTTATTGGGGGTTTTTATATACCCGGCCCCAAATTAGCTCCGTACGTTTCCTCTATGTTAATAATTCCAGCAACAGAGCAATAACAATAACTGTTACGATGATGATGATGTTGTTGCTGCTGATGATAATTGGAGTGTTAATAATACACGGGCAATCTATTTTTGAGTTTTAATAATACTCGATTTCAATGTTTGTGTGTGTGTGTAGAGCGTGGACGATGTGGAGGCTGAGTGGACTTGCCGATGACCGGTACCAGCGGTGTCAAGATCGGCCCCTGTAGAGGAGGAAGAGGCTCGTGAAGGACGCTGCCGCTGGGCAATTAGAGGCGGTCGTCCTCCCAACAACGACGGAGGGTAGAGGAGCGACGCTCACAACAACGAGCGGAGCGCCGGGCAGATAAAATAGAGCGAGCAGAGATGGTGCATCCGCCAGTCATCTCAGTTAGTCGACCCATGGCACCTTGGTGCCATCCTGCCAGCGGAGTCTTCGACACTTCACGTGGCCTCTGAGTGCACCTAGCCTGGCACAGACGCCGTGGTAACATCACCGCCACTTAGTCGCGAATGGCGGCTGTTGTTGTTTTGTTGAGCGTGATGAAGCTGATGCTATGCATGGCTTTATTACGTTTATATCTTTGTTCTATAGACTCGCATAGAGACCCATAGACTTGCATAGAGACCCATAGACTTGCATAGAGACCCATAGACTTACATAGAGACCCATAGACTTGCATAGAGACCCATAGACTTGCATAGAGACCCGTAGACTTGCATACAGACCCATAGACTTGCATAGAGACCCGTAGACTTACATAGAGACCCATAGACTTACATAGAGACCCATAGACTTGCATAGAGACCCATAGACTTGCATAGAGACCCATAGACTTGCATAGAGACCCATAGACTTACATAGTGACCCGTAGACTCACATATAGACCCATAGACTTGCATAGAGACCCATAGACTCGCATAGAGACCCATAGACTTGCATATAGACCCATAGACTTACACAGAGACCCATAGACTTGCATAGAGACCCATAGACTTGCATAGAGACCCATAGACTTACACAGAGACCCATAGACTCACATAGAGACCCATAGACTTGCATAGAGACCCATAGACTCGCATAGAGACCCATAGACTTGCATAGAGACCCATAGAGTTACACAGAGACCCATAGACTTGCATAGAGACCCATAGACTTGCATAGAGACCCATAGACTTGCATAGAGACCCATAGACTTGCATAGAGACTCATATACTTACTTAGAAGTATACAGATACCCATAAACGTATATAAATACGTATAGAGACCCATAGACTTTCCGGAGAGTCTTATAAATCCGGTAATAATAATTATCGTTTTTAATAAAAATGTGTTATTGTTTGTTGTTATCTGTTGCTATTGTAAAACTACTAAATGTTACTATTTTGTATTATCTTACCAGGTAAGGGCCACCGAGCTGTACAGCTCTTGTTCAGAAGTGACCTGTCCACAGGCGATAGCTCAACCTGCGATTAGCACGGTTGGCAACGTACGGTGCGTAAGAAGTTCTAGATTATTACATCAACGAAGTGGCTTATCGTCGTGTAGAAATGTATAGCAGCCAAATACTCAAAACGCATATTCCTAAGTGTGGAGGACTCGGAGAAAAATCCACGCGACCACGGGGAGAGAGAGACGCGCAAACTCCAAACATACAGCAGCAGGCGTCAGGGTCGGGATCGAACTCACGACCTCCTGCATACCAGGCGAGGGAGTTAACATCTCCTAGCCACCGTGGCGCCAACTGTGTAGAGCCTGGTGTGGTGGCTATTAGTAGTGGTGGTGGTGGTTAGGTCAACTCAGCCTCAAATGAGTACCCGGTGCGATGCGTAAATGTCGCCACGAGGGAGACAAAGGCGGTCGGCCATTGTGCTGGCCACCCCTTCGTGTGCCGTCAGGGCCTTCCATCGGTGCTCGCTAACTACACTCGCCCCAACAGTCTGTTAAGGCTATACGGGGGATCTTTATCTTTGGTGAGTTGGTGGTGGTATAGGTGGTGGTGATGGCTGTAGAGTAATGAATGGTTGATGCCATTCGCGTGCGGCGGCATTGAGAACGACCCTGGCCATTCCTCGCTCAGCCATTAACGACGGTACCCTACCTGGTAATAAATTAGACAAATAATCAGTATCGAGGTCCCGGTCGACGCGTGTAAGACGTGCAGAGAGGGAGACGGGGGGAGGGGGGGGGGTTGCCGTATGTATGCACGTACGCACGCACGCACGCACACGTACCGACGCACACACGCATAACGAAGACAAAGATACCCCGTATAGCCGTAACAGACTGTTGGGGCAAGTGCTGTTAGTAGCAACATGCACACGATGGGGTGGGTGGCCAGTATCCCCAGTGACGTGTGATTACAGATCGCAACAGATACTATTTTGAGGCTGAGTCGACCTAGGAGAGGACCTGGATTGTCACCGATCGTTGCTGTGAGCGGGAATTCGGTTCGCGACGCAGTGCGCTAACCACTGCGCCACCTCTCCCCCATGCAACACTCACAGGCATGTAGATAGACCACATCACTTTAATAAAAATAATGAATATAAAATAAACAAAAAACTTAAGACCTTTCGATCACAACACAAGCGATCGCCATCGCTTGTGTTGTGATCGAAACGTCATAAGTTTTTGGTTAATTTTATGTTCATGATTTTTATTCATTTGAACCTATCTACTCGGCTTTACCAAAAGAACCAGAGAACACGAATTCCTGCAGTCACGAAAGCTTCAAGTCAAGATTTCACATCACTTTCTCTTAAACACCAAAGACACGTGTGTAGGTGAGAGAGGGATAGAGAGGGTTTTTCATTGTTGGTAACAATGAAAAACAATGAAACCAATTAAATCTTGATCGGTTAAAGTTGCACGTGCGACATTACATTTGGTCTATTTTGTGGTACGAAACAAATAATAATAATAAAAATCATTCAACAAATAACTTTAAAAAATATGATTTAATGTTACACATGGCGAACTGACACTTAAAAAAACATAGTTTTCGCTATATAAAATGTTCTGCTGGCTGAAGGGAGGAACGGAAGGACGTGATGAGCGGATTAACGCAGCCGACGTCATCATTCAGAATAAAAACGATTTTTCGGGGGGCGGGGGGGGGATTCACAGAGTCAGAATGACTTCGCGGGTTCCATTCTATTCTTGCGGATGATGTTCTGAATAGATGGAAGCAGCGGCGGCAGCGCTGTGACGCAGGAGCTCGATGCCAATGTCGAGGTCTGTCGCTGATGCTGCTGCTGGCCACGACGTGAGGGCTTCAGCTGAGAGAGAGAGAGAGAGAATTCGTGTCGTGTCGCTCCTCCTCCTCCTCCTCCCTATTATGTACGTTGAACTTCTTTCGCACCGCACGTAGCCAACCGTGCTTATCGGCGGAATTGCGCGCTCGTCCGTCGAAGAAGCGCAGACGACAGTGGGATTCGTCTTCTTGGTTCTTTCGGTAAAGTCACGTAGAAGGGAAGTAATACAATAATAAAAATGAAACATAATAAAATAATTCTCACGACAAGAAGATGAATCCCTGCAGTCACGAAAGCTTTAAATCGAGACAGTCGGATTATTGTGCGGTCCATTGTGCGAGTTTGTACAGCCACAGTCGCACTCATATGTCTCGTCTTTAATGTGTCTCTGGTGCATCTCTCTACGTGTGTCTCTCCAGTTGCACGTGCATCTCTATGGATCACACCAAAACCTCGTCCATCGCGGGTTTTCCCATCGCGGATTTGAGCAGTACACATCGAAAAGAAGTAATGCGCAGATACTCTAACCGCCGCGGAAGAATACACACCGTCATGCCGCCCCGCGATTTTTCTTAAAATATATATTTCCCCCCCCCCATTCTGCACATTTACTATTCAAGTTATTTTTAGTTTAACACTGGAGAATAACATTAATGATATCTTACAATCAAAATACTTTCCGTTGCATGGCTGGGTTTACTGTGGGGTAACGTAAAGCAAAAAGGACGCGGTGTCACATGACGAAGTGTCGACCAAACCCTCATGTCCCCCCACAATCCGTTCGAGTTTGCACATCGCGGATTTTGCCGATCGCGGCTCTCTTTCAAGAACGTAACCCCCCTCCACCCTCCTCCTCCCTCCCCCCGCGCGATGGGCAATGGTTTTGTGTCTTGGGAGAAACCTCCCACGGCCCGCCTGAGATGGCTACTCCCTGTTTAGATCCGTTGCATCTGCGCGCACGTGTTCATCGAGTCCAATTACGGGCGCGCGTATTTATTTTATTCTCACACCATTGTCTTTTTGATTAAAAAAGGAAGGGGTGCGGGGAGCGGGTGAAATGAAAATTGGGCGGCTGCGATAAATTAAAGGGTAAGAGGCCCCGGGGCATGAGAGTTGGGTTAAACATCCGTGGCACGGTCAATAGACAGGCTGAATTATTTAGCATCGTCATTAGTCACAGGCGCAGGGGCAATTAGCAGAGTTGCCAGCCGTACCACACAACACCCCATTTACAATTATCTATCTATCCATCCACACACACACACGCACACACGCAGAGAACACAGACAAATACAAAGACCCCCCGCCTTATCGCGTAGCCTTTAATAGACTGTTTGCGAGTAAGTGCTGTTGGCGAACACCTTTCGAAGCCGGATCGGCATACGAGGTGGTCGGAGGGTTTGATGGCCAGCATGACGCCCCATGCCTCCCGCGGCTGCCTTTGTCTCCTCGGTGCTGATGTTTCACGGCTGCCTTTGTCTCCTCGGTGCTGATGTTTGACGCGCCACATCAGGTACTCGTTTGCAAGGCTGAATCGGCCTTCGCGAGAGAAGCCCAGGACCCGTTCAAACACGCGGCCCCGGTCGTTGGTCGTGAGCGGGAATCGAACTGGGATTATCCAGAGGTTCGTAACGCAGTTGCGCTAACCACTCCATTACAAACTCACCCCCCACACAAAGACAAAGACGTGCACAATTACGCGTAACACCTGCATGGAGTTGCGAGATGAAGCGAACTACCCCGTGGCGCGATGCAACATTTCCCAACCAACAGCAAAGCAAACATCGATACGTATGTTTACATATCTTTTTAAATAGAACGAGTAATTTCGAATAACGTTGACCCGTATATCGCAGTGGCCTGTTTACGTGTGGCACAACATTTTAATCACGTGCATCGTCTGTTCGCCGCGAGGATGATGATCCGGTGCAGACGGAATCGATGAACTCGACTCAAGCTCGCTGTCGTCACGAGCCATGCTGTATCCACTGCTGGATAAAGGTGTCTCTTCCCCCAGCTCGTATCTCACTTTGACGCGACGCAGCAGATATCCATTTGGCGTCTGCAGGCACGGGAGCTGACTGTGTCTCCATCTGTGCGGCGACCGTCCACCCTCGCAGGCGCGTTTCCCTGCTTTGGCTGCCGTTCCGTCGCTACTCTCGACTTTCGGCCATGGGCTCCTCCTATGGCGAGGCGTCGTGCAAGAAAATAAAAACATATTCTTGGTTCTTTCGGTAAACATACTAATATTATGGTTTATTTTTATTCTTTTATTTTTTCCCTTCTACGTGACTTTTCCGAAAGAACCAATAACATGAATCCCTGCAGTCACGAAAGCTTTAAATCGAAAAATAAAAACAAATAAAAAATCAAGTGTATAAATGATGACCAAAAAAGGCCATCGTCGTAGAACGGAATAATCGTGCGCAAAAATGTGTGGAGATCACAATGCCTCTTTATATGCGTGTATCGATGTTGAATTTATTTCGCACGGTACGTAGCTAAACGTGCTCATTTGGAGGTGCGGGGGACGTACAACAAACTAAATACGAAAATCTGTTCTAGAGAAATTAGTTTTAAATTTACATTTAAAAGTGCATAGTCACAGCGGCTTCCTAATATGGGAAGGAAGAGCGTTCCAGACGGCCACATCGCGCGGCTAAAGGCGCGCGATGCGGTGACCGTCTCACCTGGGTTCAACAACAACAAGGACATCAACTTGAAACGTCTTTATTTCTCACTGTATTTTGCAACAACAACAAACGTAATCGTCAGCATTTCCTGAAGAAGTGGCATTTGTAGTTATTGTCTTGTTGTTGTGTTAGGTCACATTCGATGACAATGTGACGGACCAATAGCGGTAGCAGCTATGCCAAATTGTGACGGCAATAGTTGTGATGTATTCCTTAAGGAACCCTGCTGCTACACTCCTCATCTGCAATGTTGCTGCTGCTGCTGTTGCTGCTGTTGCTGCTGCTGTTGCTGTTGCTGCTGTTGCTGCTGTTGTTGCTGCTGCTGCTGCCACACCACGGATCTGCCGTGTAAGGCGAGCCGGTACAAACCGACGTTCGACGGGCACCGTCAAATCCGCGTAACAGATCAAAATAAACACCCAAAGGCCACTGACGAAATAAATGATCGGGCAGAAGAGGTTCGCGACGTGATCCTGTTGCCGAGCCCGCTTGGGTTTTTTTTTTTTCTCTCGACAGACGAGTCGATGTCTCTGCAGCTTGGGGTACCGCCGTTCTCCGAGTCGCACTAAGGCAGTGAGTGGGCTCTTCACCTCGACTGCAGCCTCGGGGCCCCTTTGGTTTTCAATAGTTACAACAACAATAAAATGTATAATGTTGTTAAATACACAGGGGTTGACGAAATAACACGGTAAGTTGTAGCTTTACTTGCCCGTACTAAATTTGTGTTTTCGATTATTAAAAAAAAATATTCCCATGTCTCGCACTCACAGAAGGGGCATTTGGCACGCCCAGAGGGGGGGGGGGGCGGGGGTGCACCCCAGGGTTAAGAACCACTGCTCCAAGGGGCCGGAAACCAAACCGACAAGAAGAAGACACATTGCTTTCCCCGTCTTCAAATTCGGTAACAAACAAACAAGCAAACATATTTCAAGAGCCGCAATGTCCCCCGTGGGTGAACACGAGACCGGCGGGGCCCTCTTGATCAATAACGACGCGAAGCGCCACACGCGTCTCCGCAACCCGCTTGCTCCAACTCCTCTGCCGCGCCAGCAACTCGTCCACTCGGCGCCATCTCCGCGTCTTCTCCTTCTCGCTCCTCCGCGGCGGCATTTGTCGTCGCGACGAGGAAGCCCATCGCCCGACGACGATCCACCCCGAAACGCGCGTTGGCGAACATCGATCATCGTTACATGAATCACTTCTCTAAGTCCGCGCCACTCACCCAAGTTTTTCTTCAGCCTCCACCACACCCCCCCCCCCCGCTTATTGCTGCCAACACTCCCCCCTCCTCCTTCTCCCACCCCCCCCCCCAATTGCCCCCCCCCCAATTGCCCCCCTCATTGCCCACATCGTTAACGAGCTCGTTAACCCCAGAGCGGGTGCTGACGCCGCCCCCACTCGCCGCTGCTAATACCAACACGGCAAGCCAGCGGCACGCGACAGAGGGTGGCGATTCCTCCCCACCCGTGCTGAGGGCTCGGATCTGCCAGCGAGGCACCGACCGTATCGTCTCACTCACCCACCCACCAACACCAACACAAACGCTGTGGTCAACCACCACACTGCAGGTGACAACAACAACAACAAAGACAAAGATCCCCCGCGTCGCCTGGACAAACTTGAAGGAGGCGGGGGAGGGTGTCCGTGCTGGTAGCGCGCCTCCGATTAGCACGGTTGACTACGTACGGTGCGAAAGAAGTTCAACATCGGCGTACACATCGCGAGCACCTATGAAGGCAGGAACGGCACACGAGGGGGTGTGTGGCCAGCACCACGCCCGGCCGCCTTTGTCTCCCCAGTGGCGATGTTTACACACCGCACCAGGTACTAATTTGAGGCTGAGTCGACCTAAGGGAGGCCCAGGACCGGTTCAGATAATCGTCACTGGGTGTTGGTGGCCGTGAGCGGGAATCGAACTCGGGTTCTGCGGGATGTTACGTGTTTAGTTTGTTGTCCTGCCCCCGGCACCTCCGATTAGCACGGCTGGCTACGTGCGGTGCAAAAGAAGTTCAAAGTGCACACGGCGCAATGCGTGCTGACCACTACACTATCGCTCCCCGCCACTACACCAAAAACAAAGACCCCCCCCTCCCCCCGGTGTAGCGTTAAGAGCCTTAAGAGATTTGAAGCTTTCGTGACTGCAAGGATTCATATTCTCAGGTTTTTTTTGGTAAAGTCACGTAGGTAAAAAATTAAAATTAATAAAAGTAAAATAAAAAATAAAATAAAAATCACGACGTTTCGGAGGCAACACATTTACTTGATGCAGCAAGCGTGCTGTGACGGTTCCACCTGAAGACGGAAGCTTGTGTTGCCTCCGAAACGTCGTGATTTTTTATTTTATTTTTATTTTACTTTTATTAATTACATTTTTTTACCTACGTGACTTTACCGAAAAAACCTGAGAATATGAAGCCTTAAGAGACCCACACACAGGACGCATTGGGATAGGTTCAGGGGGCCGCTATCCATGGGAGTGGCAGCAAGGGTCACGACAGTTCGGTTTGACCGCCGTGAAAAGGAGCTCGCTGGTTTTTTCGCCTGGAGGTGACAGAGAATCTTCTAGAGAAGAGCAAAACGAGAGAGAAAGAGAGATAATTGCTAAGAGAGATGCATTTTGAGAGAGATGTGCTAATCCGGCACATTGTGGCTGGGGTAGAGAGGTGAGACGGAGAAGTGGGGAGGGGGTAGCGAGGAGATCAATCGAGGGAGCGAGACAGGGAGGATTGTTGGTCATTCGGACGTCAAGGCTGGGGTAGAGAGGCAAGGGAGCGAGGTAGGGCGGTGCTGGTAAACGTGTGGCAGGCGTGCTTTCTGTTGCGTTAAGGCCGGTTAATCCAGTTAGCTTGAGATTGGCCGGCTAAGTAATTTGATTTTGAGCCCACTGTGGCGTGGCATGGCCAGACAATTTTCCCTCTTAAGTCTTTTCTAAGATATATCCTTTCGCCGTCTTGGTTTTTTTGTTTGTTTCTTATAATCCATCTATCTTGCGCTCTCTCCCTTTCTCTCCCTCTCCCTCTCCCCCCCCCCCGCTCTCTCCCTCTCCCAGTCTGTCTGCAACAACAGCTTTCGGGCAGCTTGAAATAATAAAGACTCGAGGCGGAAGCGGATAAAAGATAAATGCGCTCTTCAATAAGTAAACAATGCCCCCTAACAATCGCTACCGAAAAGGGGGTGCCACGCCATCGTCCCCCACCGCACGCGAGAGCCCCCCCCCCCCTTGGCTCTCAATATCGAGGCCGAGTCGACCTAGAGGAGGAGGAGGAGGCCCATGGCTCTCGGTTTCATTGCGAGCTTACGATGGGAATCTTGATTTAGACTGGAGGAATTTGATGAGCCAAAAAGCTTTGTTGGTTCACAGCCCTCTTCGTCGCTCTCCACCGCTACGAGCCGCGTGGCGGTGGTGGCTGTGCTGTGATCGAGCAGTGCAGGCAGCAGCAAGGGTTGGTGGATCACCACACAGATGGCGCGAAACTCCCGTCTTCCCCTGGCTCGCCACGAGAAAGGCGGTGCAGCAAGTGGACTAGTCGCCATCGGTTTGCATCGGTGGAGGGGATCGAGTGTTGCCCCCTCGCACGAAGGCGTGAGTTTTCTCCGGGTCCTCCCAGTTTCCTCGCCACGCTGTATAATAAGAGGAATAAACGATTGTAATTATTAATTGGTTAAAAAAACTATCTTACAGATGAGAAAAAAAACTCAAAAGAGTTGTACCACTCAGTGTGGCTCTCCTGGATACATCAGTAATATATTATTTAATTATCTCAAATAAGTAGATGTTTTTTAAAATCAATTCAACACGGAGGGTTTCACGACCAAATATTATTCTTAATAAAGGGGGAGGGCGTGGGTTAGATCGCGTAAATATAAATGTGTCGTAAACCCACCACCACCCGACACAGTCCATGAGTAAGGGTTGTCACGGAAACAAAACGTGACAATTAGTGACTACTTCAGCACACCGGTGCGTTGGAGAGTAAACTCACAACAACATTTACAATTTTGATTTAAAGCTTTCGTGACTGCAGAGATTCATATTATTGGTTCTTTCGGTAAAGTCACGTAGAAGGGAAATAATAAAATAATAAAAATATAAAACAATAAAGAACCAAGAATATAACATTTACAATTTTACAATTTCGTTTGCTCCGTCACCATCATCATCATCGTCGTTATTATCATCACCATATTCGTTGCCATCCCGGTCGCCACCATCGTCATCATCATCTTCATCATCGTCGTTACCATCATCGTGATCATCATCATCGTCGTCGTCGCGGTCGCCACCATCGTCATCATCATCATCGTCATCATCATCGTCGTTACCATCATCGTGATCATCATCGTCATCGTCGTCGTCATCATCATCGTCGTCATCATCGTCGTCATCGCGGTCGCCACCATCGTCATCATCATCATCTTCATCATCATCGTCGTTACCATCATCGTGATCATCATGATCACCATCTTCGTCTTCGTCATCATCATCATCATCGTCATCGACGTCGTCATCATCACCACCCCACAACAATTACAATTTGAGTCCCACGTTACTAATTGGCTGTGTCGGGTGGGTGGGTGGTCAGCGACACTTTAATATTCACGCGATCTGACCCCCCCCCCCCCCCTCCACTGTGGATGTCGTTGTTTGTGACGATGGGTAGAGGTTAGCGCTACGCTGCGCTACGAACCTGGCGACCCGGGTTCGATTCCCGCTCACGGCCAACACCAACAGTGACGATTATCTGAACCGGTCCTGGGCCTCCCCTAGGTCGACTCAGCCTCAAAGGCGGCCGGGCGTGGTGTTGGCAACCCACCCCCTCGTGTGCCGTGCCGGCCTTTATAGGTGTTCGCTAACAGCACTTGCCCCTACAGTCTGTTGAGGCTATACGGGGGATCTTTGTCTTTTTTTTGTCGCACAATGCGGGATGGGAGCTGTTCTCAACTCGACGCTGCCTCACTGCCTTCACACAGACGACGACCACGGGGAAAGGGGAGGCTTTTTTTTGTTTGTTGTTAAGGTAGCGGTGGGGAAAGAGAGGTGGGAGTCAGGGGTGAGGGGGTGGGGGTGGAGAGAGAAGGGGGGGTGCGGCGATGGTGGGAGCTGGGGGGGTGGGGGGGGGATACACAAAATATATAAGGGGGCCAGTGTCAAAGGGCAGGTTATGAAGGAGAGGATGATGGGAATTAATGCTGGCAGCTGTGCGCGTGCCCCCCCCCCCCCACGGATCCCTCTCGCTCGCCCCTGCGTTTTAGAAGCTGCTGACCCCCCACCACCCACCCCCCACCCCTCCGCCCCCCACAAGCAGCCAGCAAAACCTACGACCTCTGGCGAAATGAGGTCGTTAGCCGCGTCAGGAGAAGGCCACTGACAGTGGACCAGGGCCCGCAGGGAGCGGAGGGGACAGCGCAGCGGTCCGGGCAGAGGGGGGCCTTTCTGCCCCCCCCCCCCATCCTCTCATCCCCTGTGCCCCCCTTTCCTCTCTGTCCTCCCGTCTCCGTCTCTCTCACGTCCTCAACACCCCCCCCCCCACCCCCTCTGCATTTCTTTCCTCCTCTCTCGTTCCCGATTTCCTCCTCCCCGTCTCTCGATTATCTTCCCCTCTTCTTGTCCTCCCATCTCCCCTTCGTCGCATTCCCCCCCCCTCCTCTTCCTCTCTCCATCTCGCCTCGGCGGCGAGATGTTAACTACCTCGCCTGGTATACAGGAGGTCGTGGGTTCGATCCCAACCCTGGCTCCTGCTGTATATTTGGAGTTTGCGTATCTCTCTCTCCCGTGGCGAGATGTTAACTACCTCGCCTGGCATACATGAGGTCGTGGGTTCGATCCCAAGCCTGGCTCCTGCTGTATATTTGGAGTTTGCGTATCTCTCTCTCCCCGTGGCGAGATGTTAACTACCTCGCCTGGTATACAGGAGGTCGTGGGCCTCACCTGGTGAAATAAAAACAAATAGTTTAGGTTAATCACTTCTGCTCTCCTTCCCATTCTTCCTCACCCCCCCCCCTCCTCATCCCGCCTCCACCGACTGCCCACACGGCTGCCCTCAGGGCTGGAGGGCAGCGTTTGGGACGTTGTGGAGAACGGGGGGAGGGGGGGGGCTGTTGGGTTGGGTTTGGTGTAGCGGGGGGGCCGGTAAATTGTGACTAAACTAAATAAATGGATTTCAATCGAGCTCATTTAAAACAGCTCCCAGTGGCTTTCTAATATCGCAAGAGCGCTCCAGACGGCCGCAGGAGCGCAATCTGAAAGGGCGCGATGCGAGTGACCGCCTTTGTTCGATGGCTCAGCCATCGAACAAAGGCGCTGCGAGAATGACCGGAGTTCACGTGATGGTGGGTTGTGTGATCAGATCAGCGAGGTAGCGTGGCTCATTTGGGGCAAGCACTTTGCGTGTGACGAGCTCGACCTTATTATAATATGATGTATTCGTTTGGCAACTGGTAGCCAATTCATCAAGGCGAGCACTGGACGGACAGTTGTCGGATCTTGCAGTTGCCGTCACGACACGCACCTGGGAATTGTGTTCACGCGACAACGTCAACCTCCCCCACTGTTTAAAACACATTGCAGCTGCGGAGGGAGCTGGTAGGAACGTTGGGTTGCTCGGTCAATGGCCAGGGTCAACGGCGGCGTGGTGTATTCCGCAAATATGGCCGACTGTAAGGGCGGGCACAAGCCGGCGTGAGAAGGTGAAACGTTGAGTTTTATAAGGGCACCACGGGGTGACCAGCCCCTCCCCACCCTCCCCACCCTCCCCTCTCCACTCAGCCCCACCCCTCCCATTTTTTGATTCACGACGGACGGACACAATAATCCCTTGTGGGCTGGTGGAACCAGGTGGTTCCTATCAGTACTACTAAACCACTGTCCTTTTATGGCATCAGGCAAGGCCCACTGAGCTGTACGGCTATTTTTTTTTTCAGAAGCGGCCCAGCTATCACAAATGACAGCTCAACAAAGCGGCTGATCACGTGGATATTTATAGCAGCCAAACACACTTCAAACGCGTGTTGTTGTTGATTCTAAATGTGGAGGGAAAACCCGGAGGACCCGGAGAAAAATCCACACGACCACAGGGAGAACAATGTACACTCCAAATGCACAGCAGCAGGCGTCAGGGTCGGGATCGGGCTCGAACCCACAGGCTCCTGTGTACCAGGCGAGGTAGTTAACATCCCCTAGCCATTGACGATCGGCAAGGGAAGAGTGGGTGGGGAGGGGAGGGGGGAGCCTGGTGGCTCTCTGTATGGATTGCATTGCGAGAGAACAAGAGGAGATGATGACACAGAGGGAGAGCGACAGAAAGGGATAGAGACAGAGAGAGAGGAAGGGAGGGAGAGAGAGAAAGAGAAAGGAAAGGGGAGGGAGAGAGAGAGAGAGGGGACCATACGTATCGCTGGAGGTGACAGGGGAGTTGGGGCCGAACATCTGTGGCTCGGAGAGGTCAAGGGTTGAGCGGGCAGCGTTCCCGAAATGGCTCAAGACCAGTGGGCCGCCACATCAGCATCCCATCACCGTCTCATCACCGTCTCTTTTTTTTGTTTTACGATCAGTGGAAACAAAAAGATGCTCGGTGTATTCGGCACTTTGCTTCGTTCATCATTTCGTAATTTTTTTTTGTATAACTTTGCTTTATGTAAACCCCCACCTCTCGCTCACTCTCTCACTCACTCTCTCGCTCACTCTCTCGCTCACTCTTTTGCTCTCTCTCTCTCTCGCTCAGTCTCTCGCTCACTCTCTCGCTCACTCTTTTGCTCTCTCTCTCTCGCTCACTCTCTCACTCACTCTCTCGCTCACTCTCTCGCTCACTCTTTTGCTCTCTCTCTCTCGCTCACTCTCTCGCTCACTCTCTCGCTCACTCTCTCGCTCACTCTCTCTCTCGCTCTCATCATCATCGACATCATCGTCGTCTGTGTCAGCGTCGCCTGGCGGTTGCTGCTGAAGAAGGCCGAACAAAGAAGGCCCATGGGGGGGGGGGAGGGGCTGTCTAAGGCAATCGTCAAGATGATCTTCGTCAACTGCCCGAGGTGTCCCCCCCTCCATCACGGCTCCCTCTGAGGCCTCTCAAATGCCTATCCGGCTAAGGGCCCTCCAGCCCCACTCCGCCCAAAGGCCCTCTTTGTCCCCCCCACCCCTTTCAGCCTAATTGATTCGCTCATATACAAACAGAATCAACTTGAACTTGACTCTCTCTCTCTCAGGAGCAGTGCCGGATGATCCTAGTAGCACAAGTAGCAACATATGTTACGGGCCTCGCACTTTCAAGGGCCCCGCGCTAAATGCTTTCAAGCTATCAATTCCGGTTCGGTGACTCTGCACTTGCTCTACTACTATAGTACTATACCGCCTTCAACTTTTATGAACGACTGGGTGTTTAAGGTTAGCGATTTGTCGTATTATCTGGCTGTATAGCAAGTGAAAAAATACAGTTAGTTTACTATGCTAGTAAAATAATTGTATGTGTTTCATCATTTAAGTTTCTTAAGGCCCCTTTATAACATATGCTACAGGCCCCGCACTAGCTTAACCCGGCACTAGGAGGTGGATCTTTGTGTCTCGTGGTAGGGAGCAGTGGGGGGAGCAGTGAGGGGAGCGGTGGGGGGGAGCGGTGGGGGGGGGAGCGGTGGGGGGGAGCGGTGGGGGGGGAGCGGTGGGGGGGGGGAGCGGTGGGTGGGGGAGCGGTGGGGGGGAGCGGTGGGGGGGGGAGCGGTGGGGGGGAGCGGTGGGGGGGAGCGGTGGGGGGGAGCGGTGGGGGGTGGGGAGCGGTGGGGGGGGGAGCGGTGGGGGGGGGAGCGGTGGGGGGGGGAGCGGTGGTTAGCGCGCTGCGCTACGAAGCCCGTGTTCGATTCGCGCTCGCGACCGAATATTTTGGATAGGTCCCGGGGTCGCTTTCTCTCTCTCCTCTAGGTAGGTCAACTCAGCCTTACAACGTCGACTTGGTGCAGCGTGTCCAGACATCTACAATTGTGGGGTTGAGGTGGCGGGGGGAGGGGAACAAAGGTTGATCGATCGGGCCGTGGTTTTCTGGCACATTAATAGGTGCTCGCAAACAACACGTGCCCCAACAGTCTGTCTAGCTACAGGGGGTGCTTCTGTGTGTGGGGGGGAGCAGGAAGTTCTTTATCTTCGTGTGTTTTTTTGTTTGAGAAAGACGGAAAATAATAACGGGGATCCTTGTGGCTCGCTCGCGACATGAGAACACGCGGGAGCCACGCGAGGAATTTTAATCAAATTACTGACCGGGAGCGAGAGATCAAAGGCGGTTATAAATAATGATTTTAAAGCACGCGCAGGAAGAGAGAGAGGAGAGAGAGAGAGAGAGCGAGGGAGTGAGAGAGAGAGAGACTCGATGAGAGTGTCTCTGTGTTTGCGAAGACACAAACTCTGTGTTTTGAAAAACATATTTCCAAAATGATTCACGATTTCAACAGAAATGACTCGGTGTTGTTGTCCTCGTGCAGCGAGCACGCGTGCAAAACACTCGAGGGGAGAGTGTGTGGGTGGGTGTGCAAGGGAGAGTGTGTGGGTGGGTGTGCAAGGGAGAGTGTGTGGGTGGGTGTGCAAGGGAGAGTGTGGGTGTGTGTGTAAGGGAGAGTGTGTGGGTGTGCAAGGGAGTGTGTGGGTGGGTGTGCAAGGGAGAGTGTGGATGTGTGTGCGTGTGTGTGTGAGCGGTAGTGCAGCGGTTATCGCGCTGCGCTACGAACTCGGCGACCCGAGTTCGATTCCCGCTCACCGCCAACACCGGTATCGATTATTTTAACCGGTCCCGGGCCTCTCCTAGGTCGACTCAGCCTCAAAAACGAGTACCATCGCCACCCACGTGCTGTGCCGGTCTTCATAGGTGCTACTCGCTAACAGTCTGCTAAGGCTATACGGGCGATCTTTGTCTTTGTGTGTGCCGTGTGTAATAATGAAGTTCACTTCCAAGGGTGAGTGAGTGTGGTTAGAAAGGGCAGCTGGGGCCAGGGGTGAGATTGTTGCAAGATCGTTCTCAACAGTTGCTCACAGCCAAAACCCGTCCACTTGTGAACAATCAAGTTGCCCTGTTGCAACCCACAATTGCCGCTCGACTGGATTCTAATCGCCGGCAATTTAATTCAAAAGGAAGAAAAAAATACGAGTGGTGGAAAAGCGGTTAGCGCGCCGCTTGCTAAGGAACTCGGCTATCCAGATTTCGATTTCGGCACGGCCCACATCAGTAGCGAATTGAGATCAGAACCAGAATCGGGCCTGCCTCCCCCCCCGCACCGCCCCACACTGACGAGCGTGAAGTATGGTCCAAAAAAAACCACCCTCGTGAACCCGACACGACTTGGGGAGATTCTCACGTCTCGGCGCATCGGGAGTGGCTGGAACGAGCGATTACGATCACATCATCATTGAGCGTTGGGCTCGTGTACTTTAAATATGATTTCTATTTAAAGCTTTCGTGACTGCAGGAATTCATCTTCTTGGCTCTTTCGGTAAAGTCACGTAGAATGGAAATAATAAAATAAATAAAATTAAACATTATATATATTTTTTTATTATGTTTTATAAAACATTATATATATGTATTTTATAATGTTTTATTTATATTATTTTATTATTTCCATTCTACGTGACTTTACCGAAAGAACCAAGACGTTTAAATATGATGTTGTCGTATTTGGCTTGTTGAGCCAAGAACGTTTCACCGAGGCTCACGACTATGTTTCAGTGCCGGATTAAGCTATTGCGGGGCCTGTAGCATATGTTATAAAGGGGCCCTAAATAAAAAAAAATACGTAAATATTCAAACATAATGTTTTTTATTTGCACAGTAAACTAATTGTATTTTTTCATTTGCTATACAGCCACATAATACGACAAATCGCTAACCTTAAATACCGAATCGTTCATAAAAGTTGAAGGCGGTATTGTACTATCGTAATAGAGCAAGTGCAGAATCACTGAACCGGAATTGATTGCTTGAAAGCATTTAGCGCGGGGCCCTTGAAAGTGCGGGGCCCGTAGCATCTGTAGCTTCTTTTGCTACGAGGATCATCACTATGTTTTCAGGAGGATCCTGCCAAACCTTCATTTATTATTATAATTTGACAAATTTTTATCAGGACGCCGTCACACAATGGCCTTCTCTTGCGAATGACGTCACCGGATCGATGGCCCAACTCTGCGAATGACGTCATGGAATCGATGGGCTACTCTCGCGAGCATCGCGGGATCAATGGGCTACCCTTGCGAATGACGTCGTCGGATCGATGGCCCTACTCGTGCGAACGACGTCACGAGATCGATGAGATCGATGAGCCACCTCGTGCGAATGACGTCACGGGATCGATGGGGTTACCCTTGCGAATGACGTCACGGGATCGATGGCCCAACTTGTGCGAATGACGCGCAGCGCACGGAGAGGAGCTCACGCGCCACTCGAGTTCCGGGGCTACTCGGCACGTGCACTGCCCTGCATTGGAAATTGTGGTATAAAATCATAGACGGTGATGATGATGATGATGACGCTGATGGTGGTGACGACGAAGATGATGATGATGACGCTGATGGTGGTGATGACGACGATGACGAAGCTGATGGTGGTGATGACGACGACGATGATGATGATGACGCTGATGGTGGTGATGACGACGATGATGATGATGACGCTGATGGTGGTGATGACGACGACGAGGATGATGATGACGCTGATGGTGGTGATGACGACGATGATGATGATGACGCTGATGGTGGTGACGACGACGATGATGATGATGATGACGCTGATGGTGGTGACGACGACGATGATGATGATGACGCTGATGGTGGTGATGATGACGATGATAGTGGTGATGATGACGATGATAGTGGTGATGACGATGATGATGACGACGACGATGATTACGACGAAGATGGTGATGATGACGATGGTAGTGATGATGATGATCATGACAATGACGGTGATGATGATGACGATGACTATTATGACGACGATGGTGACGACGAAGATGGTGATGATGACGATGATGATGACTGAGCAAACGAAACTGTCAAATTGTAAATGTCGTGGGTTTACTCTCCAACACACTTCTGGTGTGCCGAACTAGTAACTAATCGGCATGTTTTGTTTAGGTGACAACCCTACAAATTGGCTGTGTCGGCTGGTGTCGGGTTTAACGACACGTTCGTATTTACGAGATTTAACTTCCCCCCCCCCCCAAAAAAAAAACGATATAACGAATAATGTCGGTCGCAAAAGCCTACAACGTGTTAAACTAAACTGTAAGAGCGAGTCACAACACAATACAAACGAGAGGAAACAAGGAAAAATAACGTCTTGAGTTTAATTATGCCCCTGGAATAGTGAACATTTCAAACATCGAAATACGTAAATAAATAACGCTCGTAATGAACCCTCTCGATTTACACGAGAAACACATTCGCTGATTACATTTGTAAACACAACTGATTATTCTTTAAACTCACAAGATCACGTGCATATATAAATGAAATCGTATATCTCTACATTTCGGAGGGGAGGAGGGGGGGGGGAAAGCGGTAGCGCAGTAATTAGCACACTTCCCCATGAACCCAGATGACCCGATGGGTTTCTCGTTCCTTGCTGCAGCCTTGACACCAGGGGGCGAGTGATGGACATCTGTGAAGGAAAAATTAAAGGAGCTTCATAGCTCATCGGATTCCTCCAGGAGACATGAATACTCTGATTCTGAGTCGAATGTGGACCGGTCTTGGGCCCCCCCCCCCTCCCGCGTTGCATTCCCTCCGTTGCCAAACCTATAGCTGCGTTACTGGCTCAGCGGGTTTCTCCGTGGCACAGATTAACATTGCATTGAATCAACCACTGAATCCCCACCTCCCTCCCTCGCATCTTACGCTAATAACTTGAAGCCGCAATGACCCGCGCGCGCGTGGGGTCAAGTCGCGGGGTCAAGTCGCGGGGTCAAGTCGCGGGGTCAAGTCGCGGGGTCAAGTCGCGGGGTCAAGTCGCGGGGTCAAGTCGCGGGGTCAAGTCGCGGGGTCAAGTTGCGGGGTCGATCCTCCGAAAGTTCGCGCGCGATTCCGACGCGCCGTGCGGGGCGGCCGTCATCCATCCAGCAGCGGACTGAGCAAAGGGCTGCGTGCAGGATACAACACGCGGGGCTCGCGTGCAGTGTGTGCGGTGTGTGTGCAGTGTGTGTGTGCAGTGTGTGTGTGCAGTGTGTGTGTAGTCTGGGTGCAGTGTGTGTGTGTAGTATGTGTTAGCAGTCTGTGTTTGTGCAGTGTGTGTGCAGCGTGTGTATGTGCAGTGTGTGTGTACAGTGTGTGTGCAGTTTGTGTGGGTGTGTGCAGTGTGTGTGTGCAGTGTGTGTGTGCAGTGTGTGTGTGTAGTCTGGGTGCAGTGTGTGTGTGTAGTGTGTGTGTGTAGTATGTGTGTGCAGTGTGTGTTTGTGCAGTGTGTGTGCAGCGTGTGTGTGTGTGCAGTGTGCGTGTAGTTGCAGCGTGTGTATGTTTGTGCAGTGTGTATGTTTGTGCAGTGTGTGTGTGTGCAGTGTGTGGGTGCAGTGTGTGCTGTGTGTGTGAGTGCAGCGTGTGTGTGTGCTGTGTGTGCGTGTGCAGTGTGTGCGTGCAGTGTGTGTGTGCAGTGTGTGTTTGTGTGCTGTGTGTTTGTGCAGTGTGTGTTTGTGCAGCATGTGTTTGTGCAGTGTGTGTTTGTGCAGCATGTGTGTGTGCAGTGTGTGTGTGCAGTGTGTGTTTGTGGGCTGTGTGTTTGTGTGTGCAGTGTGTGTTTGTGCAGCATGTGTGTGTGTGTGCAGTGTGTGTGTGTTGTGTGCGCGAGGCTAACTGGATTTGGTAAAGCCAGCCAAATCAAAGTGACTTAACGACTTCCTTAGGGCCGCTCTGGGAGGAAGCAATTGTGAAATTAACGCCGTTTGAAGTGTGTTTAAAGTACCCTACCAACACACCAGGGCTCAACTCCCCCAGCCAGCCCGCCCCCTACCCATCCACCTCCACCAATTCCACCCTCCCCTCCTTCCTCTCTCTCTTCTCTCCGGCACTGGCCCAGGTGGCAGTGATGGTGGTGATGGTGACGGGGGTTACTTCAGCCACTTATGGAGGCAAACAGCAGCAGCAGCGCGAGAGTTGGTGGATCACCGTGCAGATGCTGCGAGACTCCTTTCTTCCCGTGGGTGTCGTCGAGAAGGAGGAGGTGGTGTCTGCCATACCCCCTGGCTCGCACAGGGCGCCACGGTGGCCAGATGTCAACTCCCTCGCCTGGTGTACAGGAGGTCGTGGGTTCGATCCCGATCCTGACGCCTGCTGCTGTTATATTTGGAGTTCGCGTGTCTCTCTCCCCGTGTTCCCGTGGGTTTTTTCTGCGGGTCCTGCGGGTTTTCGCCCTCCATATTTAGAGACATGCGCTTAGAGTACTTGGCTGCTGTAAATGTCCACATTGTGATAAGCCACTAAGTTGAGCTATAATTTGTGGCTCAGGTCGCTTCTGAAAACAAGCTAAATAGCTCAGTAGATATACCTGGTAAAATGACTATAAAAGTTAACTGGTTAGAAGGCGGTACAGCAAAGTGAAGGACTGGTCTGCAAATGTCCCATCTGTACGGGGATATAGCGTTGCGCCCTCACGCAATCCGTGTGTTTTCTCCGGGGGCTCCGACGATTTTCCTCCCCCACATCGCATCATAACACGTCTCGTCGTCATTGATAATTGGCTGAAAATATTTTGAAATGAGGAAAAAAAAGACAATCGAGCAGCGGCAGGACCCTCCGGAAAACGAGTCGTACGACTCTTTGATTGCGTTTTCATTCGTCACCCTCATCATCCACTCCTCGGCTCAACTCTCTCAAGGCGCTCACTCACTCATCCGCTCACTCGCTCACTCACTCACTCATCCGCTCACTCGCTCACTCACTCATCCATCCACTCACTCACTCACCCATCCGCTCGCTCGTTCACTCACTCACCCATCCGCTCGCTCGTTCACTCACTCACTCATCCGCTCACTCGCTCGCTCGTTCACTCACTCACTCATCCGCTCACTCACTTACTCATCCGCTCACTCGCTCACTCCACTCATCCATCCATCCGCTCACTCGCTCATTCACGCACCCATCCGCTCACCCGCTCGCTCCTCGCTCACTCACACCATCCGCTCACTCGCTCACCCATCCGCTCACTCGCTCACTCACTCGCTCGCACATTCGCCTGCTCACTCGCTCGCTCGCTACACTTGCTCAAGCTCTCTGCTGCGGTTGAATTGTTTCCCTTCAAGATGTCCTAAAGCGGTATCTTGGTTTTATTTGACATTCTGAGTAGCTTTCCGTCGCAGTGTCTTGTTGGAGGTGGACGGGGAGGGGGGCTGCGGGCGAGGGCGAGGGGGGGCGAGGTGGGGGCGAGGGGGGCGAGGGGGGAAGGGGGTCGAGGGGGAGGGGTCGAGAGAGAGGGGGGGCGAAGGGGGGCGAGGGGGGAAGGGGGAGAGGGGTGAGTGGGGGAAGGGGGAGAGGGAGGGGGACTAGTGAGGAGGGGGGGGCGAGGGGGAGGGGTAGGAGGGGGGAGGCATGGGGTTTGTTGCCGTAAGTTCTTGTTTTATATGGAGCGGTGGCGCAATGGTTAGCGCACTGCGCTAATTATTTGGCGACCTGAGTTCGATACCCATCAGTGGCGAGTGAGCTCTGGACCGGTGTCTGGGACCGCCACCTTCATCAAATCCCGCACTGACCGGTGTGGTGAAGTATGGTCACACAACCCCCATGACTGACACGGCATGGGGTTGTCCTCATCCAGCAGTGAATTAACAAAGTGTTACGGGCCGTCCATAAATGACGTCACGCGATTTTGGACGATTTTTGACCCCCCCCCCACCCTTCGTCACACGGCGTCACAAAAAGTCAGACCCCCCCCCCCTCAAATATTACGTCACAAAGCTCTGCCCCCCCATAAAAAAAATGCTCCAAATCGCTTTAAACTATTGTCATTGCAGTGCGTATTTAATGTGGCGCTGTACTGTGATGTTGTAGGAGAAATCATTTATTAAAAAGTCTAATTAATTAAGTAGAACGTGTTGTCTATATTTATTCAAAGTTGCGCAATTTGATGTGACGTCACATTTCTCAAAACCCCCCTCCCCCCCCTCCCCCCCCTCGTCACACATCGTCACAAATGTCTGCCCCCCCCCCCCAGGTGCGTGACGCCCACCTACTCAGCAACATATCCACGTAACCACCGACCCGCATACCAAAACACCTACCTTCATAGGCACCAACGTACCCATCCACCAGCATACGAACCTCATCTATGCTCATCGATACCTAAAAAACCTATCCAACTACTTAAACGCAGACTCACCTACCTATTCATGTAACCACATACCAGCTAACCCGCCTACCGACCTCGTCATCCTACCTGACATAATTACCCACCGACCAATCCCTTTGCACCATCCCCTACTTAATTAATTACCTGTCCAACTACCTATCCATCCACCTTAC
The DNA here is from genome assembly GCF_964198595.1 of Lampetra fluviatilis. NCBI lineage: Eukaryota > Metazoa > Chordata > Hyperoartia > Petromyzontiformes > Petromyzontidae > Lampetra > Lampetra fluviatilis. Next base: position 31,303,506 of record NC_136276.1, on the reverse strand, counting down.
CGACTAATCTACCCACTAGACTACCAACTCACTAACATCAGAATCAGAATACTTAATCAGAATTTTTATTTCTACTTGGAAAATCAGACGAGATTTAAAACTCTTTTTCACAGATGTCCAGTAACCTGCCTAACCACTAGCCCCCTCTCCGAACCTACCAACATACTTCACGTAATCTACCTACTTAACCGCTTCACCACTCTACTCATCCGAACTCACTTACCTGTGCACCTGTCTACAAACCTATCAGCTATGTGTAACTTTCTGCCTACTCAGCTACCTACCCACCCATGCATCGTTTCTCTTACCTACCCACTCATCTACACACTGACCAACTTAGCCATCCCCCTACCCAGCCACCCACCTACCCAGCCACTCACCTACCCACCCACCTACCCAGCCAGCCACCTACCCACCTACCCAGCCACTCACCTACCCAGCCACCTACCCAACCACCTACCTAGCCAGCCACCTACCCAGCCACCCACCTACCCAGCCACCTACCCAGCCACCCACCTACTCAGCCACCCACCCAGCCAGCCACCTACCCAGCCACCTACTCAGCCACCCACCCAGCCACCAACCTACCCAGCCACCTACCCACTCACATACCCAGCCACCTACCCAGCCACCTACCTAGCCAGCCACCTACCCACTCACATACCCAGCCACCTACCCAGCCACCCACCTACCCAGCCACCTACCCACTCACATACCCAGCCACCTACCCAACCACCTACCTAGCCATCCACCTACCCAGCCACCCACCTGCCCAGCCACCTACCCAGCCATTCACCTACTCAGCCACCCACCCAGCCACCTACCCAGCCACCTACCCAGCCACCAACCTACCCAGCCACCTACCCAGCCACCTACCCAGCCACCCACCTACACCCAGCCAGCAGGCGTCTTCCTGTGAAATCACAAAGTCACACAACGGAGTCGGCGTTCCAATGCACGTGAACGCTTCCCCTGATAGGGCTCTTCGTGCTTGATGCTCAATGGTAACCAACTATTGGCTCAGACCACGACGCAAACGACCTCGCCAAATTGTTTCTCTTGACTTAAAACTTTCGTGACTGTAGGCATTCATACACTTTGGGTCTTTCGGTAAAGTCACGTAAATAGAAAAATAATTAAAAGAAAATATTTCTCGTGCACCCCCCCCCCTCCCCCGTGGCTCTAGTGGACCGTGTGTGAAGCTCAAAGAGCTTTTTCGCTCATCGGATTCCTCCTCCGGTCGAGATAATGATGAGGATTCAGTCCCCAGCTCTTTCGACGCGGGAAAAAATGTTGAGGAACAAATTCTTCGGCGAACAAAAAATATCACCCGGATGTCCGACGTTTCGCTTGAAACTGCGCCAGGCGACTTCGGGTCAGGGAGCGGGAAGTCAGCACTGTTGTGTCACCTGAACCGGCTTCTGGAATAGGCGACATGACGCCATCGACAGGAACAACCAATCGGATGTAAACGAGACATGACGCCATCATTGACCTGAAGCTTTCGTGACTGCAGGAATTCATATTATTTGGGGTTTTCGGTAAAGTCACGCAGATAAGTTCACAGAAAAAAACAACAAAAACTATGACGTTTAGATCGCAACACGAGCGGTCGTCTTCAGGAAATGAAACGTCGTAGTTTTTTTTATTTGAACCAATCTACGTGACTTTACCGAAAGACCCAAAAAACATTAGCCATCACTAATGAATGCATTCAAATGTGTTGTGATTTATACGGGCAAATGATGAGCACAATAGACGCATTATTTATTATACAACTTCTCACGAATATACTAGCCTGGAGCAAAACAAAACACACTCAACACATTTGTCAATGACACTGCGACCCGAATAGCAAAAGTAAATAATAATAATAATAATAAAAATAACAGGCGACGTTTCAGGCAATAGCCCTTCTTCATGGACAGACGCTAGAGGTAGCTTCTAGTAGCAAATCAGTATTTTGTTCTAGATTTGATGCTTTCGTGACTGCAAGGATTCATATTCTTGGTTTTTTTCGGTAAAGTCACGTAGGTAAAAAGAAATTTAATAAAAGTAAAATTTTATTTTACTTTTATAAAGTGAAATCAGTGTGACTCGCAATCGCGTTGTTACGAAGCCCCGCGGAGGTGATTGATGTACGTCAATTAGTTATTAACCATCGTGACATTTCTAACGCTTCAGTTCAAGCGCCAGTGAACAAAATACTATTATTGGGTTTTTTCGGTAAAGTCACGTAGGTAAATTTTTTTTTAATAAAACTAAAATAAAATTTAATAAAAGTAAAATAAAATTTTACTTTTATTAAATTTATTTTTACCTACGTGACTTTACCGAAAAAACCCAATAATAGTATTTTGTTCACTGGCGCTTGAACTGAAGCGTTAGAAATGTCACGATGGTTAATAACTAATTGACGTACATCAATCACCTCCGCGGGGCTTCGTAACAACGCGTTTGCGAGTCACACTGATTTCACTTTTTGAAATATATAACGACTGGTTTGAAAGTTACTCATCTTTAGTCATGCAGTTATCATACCACTGAACATCTGTGAAACAAAGACGACTGGGCATCTGTGAAAAAAGAGCGTCCTAACTCATCGGATTCCTCCAGAATCAATAAATGTTCGGATTCTTAAAATATTTGTTCTGATTGTTAAAAGTATTGTTGCTGCTGCGGGCATCAATATCATCAAGGAACATTAACCATCAAACGAACTTCGGTCATTCTCCCAGTAGCAGCAGCAGCGGCTTTTGGCTGGCTTTCGAAAACGCTTCTGGGGCCGTCTGGAACGCTTTTTCTTCCGACATTAGGTAGCCACTGGGAGCGATGCACTTTTAAAGTCGATTGAAAACTCCCTTCTTGTCAACCGATTTACGTGTTTAGTTGTTTGTCCTTCTCCAGCACCTCCAATTAGCATGGTCGGCTACGTACGGTGCGAAAGAAGTTCAACATACATACATCATCATGCGTAGCAGCCAACATACGTACAAACATCATCGTCATTCTACCGTGGATGAGTTGCAAGGTGGATGTGCTCCACTATTGACTCGCTGAAGACGAAGAAGAATATAAACTCATTAGTTGTTTTGGTAAAGTCACATAGATAGAAAAATAACTAATAGATCAAATCAAGAAGAATATATATTACTTCAACGTCTCAGAATTAACTTTGTGTGTGTAAGCCACGGGACGATCTGATTAAAGTTGTGCCGTTAATATCCTCCACCACCCGACACAGCCAACCAACAATCACATCGGTCACGCGTAATGTACAAACTAAACTAAAAACAAACTATCATTTTTAATTTTATTTTACCAGGTAAGGCGCACTGAAGAAAAACAACACCCAGCCCAATGCACTTCATAACATAGGTCGCAAACGGGTTTTGATTCCTTACCCGTACCCGGCGGCACCAGGGTCGCAAATGTGTACCCGTACCCGTACCCGGCCAGGTACCCGGCCGGGTACGGGTAGCCGGGTATCGGATAGGGTACAGGTATCGGGTACCCGGTTGCGACCTCTGCTTTATGAGTGGGGGTTCTCAGTTGGGCAAAGGTTACCGGTGAGTGGCAGCTGTGAGCAGCACAGCAGTAGCAGCAGCAGCAGCACACTCCTCCTGCCACTAGCACAGCAGAGGGCTTCAACTCAACCAGTGATGTGGTCATGCTGCTGAAGCTGCCAAGCGGCGCCTCCTAGGCTCACGTAGGACCCGTAGAATAACATCGAACCCAGAGACACACATAAGACCCATAGGCTCACATAGGATCCATAGAGAAATGCAGGATCCGTAGAATAAAATCGAACACAGAGACTCGCATAGGACCCAGAGACTCACATAGGATCCATAGAGAAATGCAGGATCCGTAGAATAAAATTGAACTCAAAGACTCACATAGGACCCATAGGCTCACAGCCAGATTAGCTGATACAGCTAATCTGGCTGTGACGGTCCCACCTGATGACGGAGACTTGTGTTGCCTCCGAAACGTCGTGATTTTTGTTTTTATTTTGTTTTACTTTCTACGTGACTTTACCGAAAAAAAAACCTAAGAAGATGACCCATAGACTCACATAGGATCCATAGAGAAATGCAGGATCCGTAGAATAACATCGAACCCAAAGACTCACATAAGACCCATAGACCCACATAGGATCCATAGAGAAATGCAGGACCCGTAGAATAAAATAGGACCCATAGTCCAACATAGGACCTTTTGAGTGCCATATAACCCATCGACTGACATATAACTAATATACAGTACTCACATAAGACCCATAGACTCCCATAGAATCCATAGAGTAATATACGACCCGTATAATAACACAGGAACCATAGAATAACATGGCACCCAAAGACTGCCATATAAGACCTACAGAGTGACATGGACTCCACAGACTCACATTGGGGTTTCGTGGACTCCCACAGGGCCCACAACCTCGCGTAAGGAGCCACGGTGAGAGGATTCCGCTCTGGGGGAAATGGAGCCCTCTACATTCCGTTCCATTTGTCAGGCGAGGCCAGGCCGGGTTTTGAAGGTAGCCCGGGGTGAGGCCGTTGGCCGTCGTAATGAATTCACGTCGTCCCGGCCCGCGCGCTATGAATGATTCATCGCTGGGTATTGAGCTCGGCCGACCCCTCGATGTACCGGGGTCACGTCCTGCGCACTGCTCTTTCATCATCAGCGGTGACTCGTAAACAGACGACGATGCTGCTGCTGCTGATGATGATGATGCTGATGATGGTGGTGGTGGTGGTGGCGATGATGATGATGTTGTTGGATTTCTTTCGCGCCGTACGTAGCCGACCGTGCTAACCGGAGGTGCGGGTGTAAGCAATAGAAACATTTCCAATCGATTAGCAACTTCGTTGTGCTATCGTTTGTGGCCAAGCTTCTAAAAAAAGAGCTACATAGCTCAGTGGGCCTCACCTGGTAAAAAAATTGTGTTTAGTTAGTTTGTTTAATTTCTTTCGTACCGTACGTTGCCAACAACGATGATGATAATAAAATAGCATGATGATGGCAATGGCTTTATTGGCAAACATCTTTCACATAGTTGCATGATGAGGATGTCATATATGAAAAAAAACATTTCATTACGTCAATAGGTAACAAGATTATGTTGATGAAAACAAACATCTATTAGTAAGTCAATAGTAACACAACGACGACGACGATGATAATGATTACGATGATGGCAAACATCGTTCAGCACTATCAGCATGATGATGATGATTGCGATGATGATGATGATGGGGGTGGTAATTAGAAATTGTATTGTAAATTGAGCCACATTTACACGGCTATAAAGCACTGCACTTCAAAGCAGGGGAAGTGAGCGTACGGAGTCGTGATAATTAGGGAACGTGATTTCGGCTAAATCGTGACTGAAGGCTGACCCAGACCCACATGTGGGGCTCGTGCTTTCAGACCCCCACCCACCCCCCCCACACCCCCCCACCCCCCCTCCCCCCCCACCCCTCACCCCACCCCACCCCCCAAAAAAGCCCAACACTTCAAAGGACGGCCCCATTTCCTATCCAACGTGTAATAGGATATGTTCTAGACTTTCGAAACTATTACGCATTTAATGTGTGTGTGTATATATATAATAAATAAATAGAAACTTAGCATGAGTCACGGGCTGGTTGGTGTTAAAAATTGGGCCGCTCGGATGAGCAGTTCATAGGTTACGTAAAATTAACTTTAAATGTTTTGTTTTTTCATCATCACCAATTTTATTTTTAAAAATTAGCTTTTTTTATGTGCATACATGCACAGGCATGGGGCGATCCGTGCAATGCTTGGAATTTACACTGAGAGATGGAAAGACCGAGATGAGCACGTGGACTGGGGGAGGAGCACGTGGTCTGTGAGATGAGCACGTGGACTAGGAGAACATCACGCACGGTTCGGCAGATGCTGTTCAACAAACGGGCTGGATTGTACGGCTCTCAACGGGAGCTCGACGAACCCGGGAGAAGCGCGCCGCGGGTGTGCTTCGTCTTGTTCTCCTTCCCTCCGCACCTCCGATTAGCACGGTTGGCTCACGTACGGTGCGAAAGAAGTCCGACGATACATGCGTACACGGATGGGTTTCATCATAGGCACAAATTAAGTTTCAAATGTACAAACAAACACACACACAACGCAAGTTTATTTTAATAGGCTGCTACGACTCCTACCTCATGCGCGTTCGCGTATTGACACACAGAGCCCTTGTGTCAGCCCACTGCCCGACAGATGAATGTCCCTCCCGACATTGGGCGGTTGGTTGACCATACTTCACCGCTCTGGTCAGTACTTGGTTCGAAGAGGTGAGGGTGTGGGCCTAGATCGGTGGTCTTCATCGCAAGGCCTCCTGGCCACGGTGGGGGCCCTGGTGGCCTTTAATACGGCCCCGGATGTGCGCCCCCCCCCCCCCGACACAATCCACAACACGTGACCACCCCATCATCATCATCGTGCTGCTGTCAACCCCCCAATGGTTGCAATTGTGTGGCGGCCCTCACACTGGTGATGTCTTATCGGTGTAAGTGCCCCCGCCTCTGAAGATTTGTGAACAACACACGGCCAGAGTAACTTGTATAGCACTGGTCAACACACTTTTTCTGGCATAAGGTATTCCAACGGTTTTAATGTAATTTTGGGGTTTTTGAGATATCAAATATTGCATTTTCAATAACAACTGCAGAAGAAAAATATTAAATAAATGTGGATATCTACATACAATTATATTATAAACACACTATCCTAAAAATACAGCACCATATTTTAACACTAAAGCAGTCACTGACTCGCAACAACTTGCAATCATAAGTGACAGAGTTAATTTCGGGTAAAATCAATGAATATGGGGTATGCCGATAGCATAAAATGAGATGTGATAGAGCAAATCTCAGATCAGATTTGAAATCAGCACCCTGAAATTAGTCTAAAACAGCTGCAAAAGTCCAGGCCAGAAAAAATGTTTTGTTTTTTTGACCAGTGTTATCTGTGTACGGAACTGGATAATTGCTGTGCAGCGTTGTGGGATGCAAGTGCACGAATTACGCCATCTAAAATAAATAATAATAATGATTATTATTAATGAATTACTATTAAAGTATCACTTGCCAATGTTGTTAGCCATGGCCGGCAGTCGAAATCAGCGGGCAAAGATTATGGCGCGGTGCGGTGTGCTGACCGCCGTGCCACCACTCTGCCTTCGTTGTTTTGCTTGACCATGCTTCACCGCGCGGGTCGGCGCGAGCATATGAACGCTGGTTCCCAGCCGGCTGGGCCCACCGCAGCGCGCTAACCGATGCGCCACCGCTCGTGATCAGTCACAATTGGCGATGATAGGCCGCGTGAGTACACGGCACTCGGACGGTCTCAACAACAACAAACCGCCGCCATTCGCCACGATAGTGGCCGTGACGTCACCACGGCGCTTGTGCCAGCTACGTGCACGTCGAGGCCACGTGGAGTGTCGAACGCCCGCCGGCGGCAGGAGGTCACGGGTCAGACCCGGCAGGTGTCACGGGTCGATTGACCGAGATGACTGACCCGATGCACCACCTGTGCCCCCTACTGTGCCAACTTGCTGTGCTTTAGCCACCCGGCGCTCCGCTCGTTGTTGTGAGCGTCGCTCCTGTGCCCTCCGTTGTTGTTGGAGGGGCGACTGTCAACTGCCCAGTAGCAGCAGCAGCGTCCTTCACGAGCCTCCTGCACAGAGGCCGTCTTGGCACTAACCGTCCGCACAAACAACGACTAAAGACGACCCACGTGACCCTGTGGTGCGTCTTATAATCCGGGATGTGTTGTGCGTGTGTCTGTCGGAGGGGAACCGGCGTGTCGTGATTAGCGTGCTCCGTTATGAACCCGGCGACCCAAGTTGGATTTCCACTCACGGCCACCAACCTCAGTGGCGATTATCTGAACCGATTCTGGGCCCGTCTAGGTCGACTCGGCCTCAATGAGTATTTAGTGCGATGTCTAAACAATTGCCGCAGTGTAGACAAATGCGGCCGGGGCGTGGTGTTGGCCACCTACCTCCCCCCCCCCCTCATGTGTCGTTCCGACCTTCAGAGGTGCCGACAAACAGCACTTGCCCCAACAGTCTGTTGGAAGGCTACACGAGGAATCTTTGTGGGGGGGGGGAGGGGTTGCGAACAGATTTTGCGTAGCTTTTATTGACACCGGGCACAAATGTGTGGGTGCCTCTCACTTTCCGAAACGGCGTTGTAATCGGAACGTGGGTGGAAGTAGCGTGGGGGGGTCGAAGACTCGTGGGTGGGTTTGGACCCTGCGCTCAGCATCTTCCGTTTGAACAATTAAAGAGGAGAGGCGGATGCACGATGGCGGCAGATGGAGGAAGAGGAGGATGACGAGGGGCAGGAGGAGGCGGTGGGCAGATGGGCGCTCGCAGCGACAGCGGCTGGAGAGTTCACAGCAAAACGCTGCGACACATTCACGGCATTCTTGCGCCGCGAGCGATGGGATGTTCGTTGTCGGCGGGGGGCTGCTGCTGCTGTTGATGATGATGTTGGTGATGTTTGTTGATGATGATGTTGATGATGTTGTTGATGATGCTGCTGATGATGTTGATGATGTTGATGATGATGTTGATGATGTTGATGATGCTGTTGATGATGATGTTGATTATGTTGATGATGCTGCTGCTGATGTTGATTATGCTGATGATATTAATGATGCTGCTGCTGATGATGATGATGCTGCTGCTGCTGATGTTGATTATGCTGATGATGTTAATGATGCTGCTGCTGATGATGATGATGATGCTGCTGCTGATGTTGATGATGCTGCTGCTGATGATGATGATGCTGCTGCTGATGTTGATTATGCTGATGATGTTAATGATGCTGCTGCTGATGATGATGATGCTGCTGCTGATGTTGATGATGCTGCTGCTGCTGATGATGATGCTGCTGCTGATGTTGATTATGCTGATGATGTTAATGATGCTGCTGCTGATGATGATGATGCTGATGTTGATGATGCTGCTGCTGCTGCTGATGATGATGATGCTGCTGCTGCTGATGTTGATTATGCTGATGATGTTAATGATGCTGCTGCTGATGATGCTGCTGCTGCTGCTGACGTTGATGATGCTGATGATGTTCCGCCTGTCGTGCGTGTCCGTTTCTTTTATCCTACGCAGCGTCTGCATCTCGCACAACCTCAGCGCGTCCGTCCGTCTGTCCGCCCGGGTCTGTGTGGTGGCGAGCGACCTGTTGACTCCGTGGCGGTGAGTGGCAGAGCAGCGGCTGTGTGGTTGCGAGCGACCTGTTGACTCCGCAGGGGTCAACAGAATCGAACTCGGGCCTCTGCCAGGGGTCGGAAGCCCGAGTTCGATTCCCGCTCGCGGTCAACACCGGTGAGGATTTTCCGAACCGGTCCGGTCCTCTCCTAGGTCGACTCGGCCTCAAATGAGTACCTGGTGCGGTGTGTGGACATGAGCGCGGGGGAGACAAAGGCGGGGGAGCGTGGTTGCTGGCCACTCACCCCAATCGTGTGCCGTGCCGGCCTTCATAGGTGCTCGCTAACAGCATTTGCCCCAACAGCCTGTTGAGGCTATACAGGGGGGGGTCTTCATGGGTCTGTAGCCAATGCGCAATTCTAGCCAAATCATTCAAAGCTGAATGCTAAATAACAGTTACACGCAACTGCCCCTGACTGGCAATCATCGTGCATGGCCCCGACCACCTCAGTGTGAGAACTAGAGCCGTTGCTCTTCATCAACGTGTACGGAGAAGATGTCAACTCCCTCGCCTGGTATGCAGGAGGTCCTGGGTTCGATCCCAAACCTGATCGCCTGCTGTTTATTTGGAGTTTGCGTGACTCTTTGCCTCTCTACCCGAGGTCGTGTGGATTTTTTTTCCGGGTCCTCCGGGTCTTTCCCTCCACATTTCGAACCAGCATCACGCGTTTAGACGATCTGGCTGCTCCAAATGTCCACGTGGTTATAAGCGATTTCGTTGAGCGATCATTTGCGGCGGGGTCGCTGATGGACAAGACCAACAGCTCGGGTAGGACTTCTCTGTTAAAATAAAACATTCCTGCTGCGGAGGGAGCTGGTAGGAACGTTGGGTTGCTCGGTCAATGGCCAGGGTCAACGGCGGCGTGGTGTATTCCGAAAATATGCCCGACTGTTAGAGCGGGCACAAGCCGGCGTGAGTAGGTTAAACGTTGAGTTTTATAGGGGCACCACGGGCTGACCAGCCCCTCCCCACCCAGCCCCACCCCTCCCACCCCCAACCCAGCCCCACCCTCCCCACCCAGCCCCTCCCCACCCTCCCCTCTCCACCCAGCCCCACCCCTCCCATTTTTGGATGCACGACGGACGGAAGGACACAATAATCCTCTGTGGGCTGGTGGAACCAGGTGGTTCCTACCAGTAAAAATTAAATAAGCTAGATTTGAAGCGTTCGGTTCTTTCGGTAAAGTCACGTAGAAAGAAAATAATTTTAATAATAAAATTCGACGTTTCGATTGCAACACAAACAACCGTCATCGGGTAAGAATGAATGAGAAAACAAACATAGTAAACTTAGAAATATAATGCAATGCTTAGAAATATAATGCAATACATTTTGCATTATATTTCTAAGTTCACAATGTTTGTTTTCTCATTCATTCTTACCCCCCGATGACGGTTGCTTGTGTTGCAATCGAAACGTCGTATTCTATTATTATTTAATTTATTTTCTTAAAAATAAAAAAAACTAGTTTAGTTTGAGTTTAATCGTGCTCGACGGGCCCTGTCTGAGATAATGAATCTCACGGGAACGACTCCTCCCTCCTTCTCACCCCCCCATTGATTGATTGATTGATGAGTATGGCACGTGTTAACATAACAAGTGGGGATATTAAAGACGTCCACGTGTCTCAGCACCAGCGCGTCATCATTAATCGGCGACATCATCCTACAAATGGCAACAAAAACCCACAATGTAGCTGCAGAACCCTCGTTGAAAAAAGTCCAACGATTCCGTAGATTGTTAGTGGGGAGCGGTAGTGTAGCGGTTAGCGCGCTGCGCTATGAACCTGGCGACACGAGTTCGATTCCCGCTCACGGCCAACACCAGTGACGATTATCTGAACGGTCCCGGGCCTCCCCTAGGTCGACTCAGCCTCAAATGAGTACCTGGTGCGGTGTGTAAACATCGCCACTAGGGAGACAAAGGCGGTCGGGCGTGGTGCTGGCCACCCACCCCCTCGTGTACCGTTCCGGCCTTCATAGGTGCTCGCTAACAGCACTTGCCCCTACAGTCTGTTAAGGCTATACAGGGGATCTTTGTCTGTGTGTGTGTCTGTCTGTGTGTGTGTTTGTTTGTGTGTATCTGTGTGTGTGTGTGTTTGTGTGTATCTGTGTATGTGTGTGTTTGTGTGTATCTGTGTGTTTGTGTGTGTCTGTGTGTGTGTTTGTGTGTGTCTGTGTGTGTGTTTGTGTGTGTCTGTGTATGTGTGTTTTGTGTGTGTCTGTGTATGTGTTTGTGTGTATCTGTGTATGTGTGTGTTTGTGTGTGTCTGTGTATGTGTGTGTGTGTGTGTTTGTGTGTGTTTGTGTGTGTCTGTGTATGTGTTTATCTGTGTGTGTGTGTCTGTGTATGTTTGTGTGTATCTGTGTATGTGTGTGTGTATCTGTGTATGTGTGTGTGTGTATCTGTATATGTGTGTTTTGTGTGTGTCTGTGTGTGTTTGTGTGTGTCTGTGTATGTGTGTTTTGTGTGTGTCTGTGTGTGTGTTTGTGTGTGTCTGTGTAACGGCGTAAGTAGCGCAGGAGACGTCGACGGAGGCAACACGTATTTATTAACAATTGGTACTATACAGCACGTAGCGCACCCTAACACTTGAAGGGGTAACGGCCCCTTCACCCGGTTCTATCTGGGGCAGTGTCCCTAGGCTAACGTTTCCCCGTTAGCTCCTACACCCCTCTAACCCAGACCATCCTAGTGGAGGCTAACTGACCTGGCCCAGCTTCGGCTCAGGTCCGACCCTCAGCCACACGAGCCTGGCCCTCACAAGGACACAGACCTCGCTGCTCTGAGGTCGCACATGGCTTGCCCTGCTCGGCTCTTATAAGAGCAGCGAGACAGGATAGTCCCATGGCTAGCTAGCTGGTCTTCAGTCTTCACTGGCTCTTCCTTCTCTTCTGCTCCAACGACTGCCTCGAGCTCTCTCGCGCACCGCCTTATATACCCAACTGCTCCCCCCCCCCCGAGGGGCGGGGCTGTATGCGGACGTTGATGTAGACACCCCACGTACGGACGTTGATGTAGACACCCCAACGTAACGGCTTGCTACACCCCGGTACGTAATACCTCTACATATGTGTGTGTGTGATGGGAGCGGTGGCGCAGTGTTTAGCGCACTACGAACCCCTGCGACCCGAGTTTGATTCCCGCTCACGATCAAAACCAGTGACGATTATATGAACCAGTCCTGGGCCTCCCCTAGGTCGACTCGGCCTTAAATAGTTATGTGTATAAATATCGACACTGTGGAGACAAAGGCGGCCGGGAGCAGTGCTGGCGACCCACTCCCTCGTGTATTGTGCCGGCCTTCGTAGGTGCTCGCTAACAGCACTTGCCCCGGCAATCTGTCAAGGCTACACGGGGGATCTTTGTCTTTGTGGGTGTGTGTGGGTATCCATATGTCGGGGCGTTGCACTGTGAGTCGCGGACAACTCCACGTGGCGACACGTCAATCAGTGTGGCAGTCAGACACAACTCTCACTCGTAACACCCCCAACTCCTCCTCCCCACCACCACCATCATCATTACCACCGCGATACCAACGTCTATGACTAGCGCCACAACACACTACCATCACTTCACGATGGTAATTGCGATGATGACTACAACTACAAGCACAGCCACTAACACCAACGACAAAGTTCCCCCAGTTTATCCATAACAGACTGGTGGGGCAAGTGCTGCTAGCGAGTAGCGCCTATGAACAGCACACGAGGGGGTGGGTAGCCAGCAACACGCCAGGCCGCCTTTGTCTCCCTAGTTGCGATGTTTACACACCGCACCAGGTAATCATTGATACTGAGTAAACACTGCATCGTCATCACCACCACCACCATATTCCATATCGCAGCTCAAATTATCATCAATGTAATATCAGCTCACATCATCATCATCAATTTCCATATCCGCTCACGGAATCATCACCATAGTCATCAATTTCCGTATCAGCTCACATCATAATCATCATTAATGTCATATCAGCTCACAGCATCGTCATCAATGTTCATATCAGCTAACATCATCATCAATTTCCGTATCAGCTCACGGCATCATCATCATCATCATTAATTTCCATATCAGCTCACAACATCATCATCATTAATTTCTATATCAACTCACGGCATCACCATCACCATCGTTATCCACTATGCACCGAAGTCGCGGTCCAAATTGGAATTTTTTTAAAAACTCTCCACAAATCCCGCGACTGGGTGGGTGGAGCCCGCGATCCGAGCCCGCGATCGGAAAAATGCACCACCTACCCCAAACATTGCGCAAAATCACAGTTGGCATCGTGATCATCATCATAATCATCATCATCGTCACAATTGTACCGAATGATTTCAGCATCATTTTCCATATGTACCTGTCGGTAACTCGGGAATCAAAAAAATGGTTTCAAAGGATGAGAAATACGGCACGTTCAAAATAGCATCCTCTTATTCATCTCGCCCCCCCACCATCACCTCCTGCCGTCCCCACCTCCCCCCACTCCCCCACCTCCCCCCACTCCCCTACCAAATCACCTCCAGCCCCATCACCATCACAGTGACGCGTGTCCCACTGATGGTGACAGTTCGCATTAAACCGCTGTCGTGTTCTCGTGCGGCAGTGATCTCGCTAGGGACATTTACAACCACCACAACCTCCAACAACCACCACAACCTCCACAACCACCACCACAACCACTACAACCACGACAGCCTCCACAACCACTACAACCACCACAACCACCACAACCTTCACAACCACTACAACCTTCACAACCACCATAGCCACCACAACCTCCACAACCACCACAACCACGACAACCTCCACAATCACAACAACCTCCACCGCCACGTGCAATGCAAGCTCCTGCGTCTGCCGAGAAAGGGAGACACTTTTGACTTTGAAACAACGTTTATTGCCGCCAGCAGCAACAGCACCGGAGGCGATTCCGATATGAAATACACAAAGTCACCAGCAAACAAATACACGCTATAAATCCACGCGCTGGGGCGCTAAATGCACGGCGCACAACACGAAAGAAAAGTCACGTGGTGGTGGTGGTCATCGCGCACGCCACGGTGACGAGCGAGCGCTTCAGAAGGTGAACACGAGGGTGCCGTCCACGCTGGCACAGAGGGCTTTTCCGGCTCCCCAACGTTCTAAGAAGACGTGCCCAGAGAGAGAGAGCGAGAGAGCGACGGAGAAAATCCGGGCAGCCGACCCCACGTGACGAACGCGACTCTCTTGGCCTCGAGCTATCACGAGCCGCACCATCTCCTGAATCGCACCTCCACGCTGAGCGCTGCTTGGGCCACGCACGGCGCGACACAAGTTGTGCTGTGCGTGCGTGCGCGCGTGCTTTGAAGGCATTTGCAGGGCCGCGCCTTTATCTCGCTTTGAACGCCACGTTTTACGACAACGTTGGGTCTGTAGTTGTGGCGAGCACGGCTCCCCGCTAGGATGGGAGGTACTCTCCTCTCTCATTATTTGTATTTTTTTTGCATTTCCACCCGCCCCCCCCCCCCCCCACACGCATTTTCCCCTGCACGTATCACGGCCATATGGACGCCTGTTAACCCACGGGGTGACCTGTGACCCTCTGAGCCCCATTAACCGCAGAAGGGACAATTCATCATCGAAATACTCGGCGGAACTGGCGCGCACTTAATCGCCGCTATATAGCAATAATATCACTCTGAGGTTATTGATGCCCAAGAGTTGATTTTTTTTTTCAAAGTTACGTAATTAACAGAAATGTTTCACCCGCTGCATTTTTGTATGATTGGGCCGGCGGCGGGAGGGGGGGGGTGGAAAAGTGTAGGGAGCGGTGGTGCAGCGGTTAGCGCGCTTGCGCGATGTGAATCCGTCGAACCCGACTTCGATTCCCGCTCGTGGTCAACATTCAGCGACGGCGGAATATCTGAACCGCTCCTCGGGCTGGGCTCCTCCGCTCGGCTCGATTCTCATCCTGCAGGACTTGACAATTCCCCACGTTGTTTTTTCTTGTTACCAAAGGGAGATGACGTCGGGTGTGGAAATTATCGAGGTGCCTCTGTGTTGCCTTGATTCCTATTGCACGGGAAGGGGGGGGGGGGTGGTGTGGAAATCATCGCCTCTATCCCTCTCCAATCGATTGCTTCCCCTTGCCGTGGAAAAATATAATCCCTCGGGACCGCCGGCAAAACGATGTTCGTCGCCCCGGACAAAGCGTCGAGAGACGAACTCAGGACCTGTACGTGGCCTTCGTCGATCTGACAAAGCCCCGTGGAAGGTGCGGGACAGATTTGGCTTCCCTGCTAAATCTACGAAGGTCCCAAGGCAGCGTTCTTCATTGCTCTGGCCTAGCGGGCCAGTGGCGGGCCTCTGGTGGGCATTAGTGCGGCCCCCGACAATACACAAGTAGTGAAAACACCACCCCCCCTCCACCATCATCATCGTGTTGTCAAACCCACACCCACCCCCCTTAATGGTTTCAAATGTGTAGCGGCCCTCACACTGGTGATGTCTCGTCGGGGAACGTGGACCCCCTCTGAAAATTAGTGAAGAACACCGCACTTAAGCTTCCGCACGGTCAGATGACTGCCGCGGTTCTTTGTCAAGGTGTGGACGATCACATCGATACTCGACATCCCAGCTGGGGGTTAAGCATGATGCGTTATTGCCCCGACCTGTTATAGCGGTGCACGTTCCGCGTTATAACGGTGTACATACCGCGTTATAACGGGGTGTACATACCGCGTTATAACGGGGTGTACATACCGCGTTATAACGGGGTGTACATACCGCGTTATAACGGGGTGTACATACTGCGTCATAGCGGAGCGCGTTCCGCGTCATAACGGAGGGGCATGCGACTGATGATGCTGATGATGCTGCTGATGCCGGTGATGCTGATGCTGCTGATGATTCTGATGATGCTGATGCCAGTGATGCTGATGATGATGCTGATGCCGGTGATGCTGATGCTGCTGATGATTCTGATGATGCTGATGCCAGTGATGCTGATGATGATGCTGATTATGCCGATGATAATGATGCTAATGATGATGACGACCCCATGGGCTAACTAATCAGCCAGAAACAACAACGATAACAAAAACATTAAAAACACACCTTAAAGTTTGTTTTTAAGGAGGGGGGGGGGCAGAGGAGAGAGAGAGAGAGAGAG